>NW_025335588.1:655924-666921 GCF_004798865.1 Varanus komodoensis
TCCTCCAGAGCCGTTTCCGTTCCCAGCCCGCCCGCCCCCCCCTTGCCCGGCCGGATGCCGGCGCTCCCCCATGCCCTCCCGGCCCGCAGCTGCCAAACACAAACAAGCGGCCCCCGGCCTCTGGGCCCTGCTGAGGCCGGCTTCCCTCCAGCGCTCGCACGGGCTCGGCCGGCGGGGGGGGGGACTTGGCACGGCCCACTCGGCCCGCGCATCCTGTCGTCCTCTCCCCGGCCAGCCCAGGGGGCAGGATGGGACGTGACGGCCGGCACAGGCCTCGCTCGCTGCTGCCAGCAGCCCGGCAGCCCAGGCCAAGAGGCCGCCGAGGCCCCTCCGGGCATCCGACGCCCCGTCCCAGGCGCTCGGGAGGGCCGGCTGCCCGCAGGAATCCACCGTGACCGCGCGCGGCTATTTTTAACGCGGCCCGCTCGCCGGCCGGGCTGTCCACGGAGGGTTGCCGAGGTGGGGCAGGGCCCGCTTGCCCCGCTGCTGCGTCCCACGTGCCGGCAGCCGCCCGGGGGCCAAAGCCCTTCTCGGAACCACTCGGGGGCTGCGGTGCCGTGATGGGCAGGCCCGGGGAAGGGACGGGCCCAAGCGCCAGAAGCCCGGTCCTGCTTTCGCTCACAGCGCTCCCTGCCGGGACTCGGGGCTCGGACTGGCATCGCGCCTCGAAGCACGGGCGTGCGAGCCAAGCCAGCCGAGCGGCCCCCAAGCCCCACCCGGGGGCAGGGGCCCCTTTGGGGACTCGGCTTGCACGGGGGGGCGCCTTCAGAACTGGCACAGAAGCCCAGAGATGGCCGAGTGACCGGGGAGGGAGTGCGGGGCCACCTGGTGGCCCCGGAGGGCTGGAGGCCCCCCGGCTGGCAGGTCTGCGTCCCTCCCCGCGAGGCCGGCACCTGGCTCTGCACACCGGCCCGCTACTTGGGGCGTTTTTCGGTGAGGGGGAGCCACGCACACGTAAAATGAGCTTTTGGTCCCTGTGGCCGTGAGGGTACCCGGGGCATGCCGTGGGGGGCAGACAGAGTGGGGGGGGAGAGGGGCTCCTTGTGGGGCCCGCCTGGCTGTCCGCTTGACTGCGTGTCCCCGCCCCCCCCACCGGGGGGTCTTGCAGGCGGTGCTGAAGGACCAGGCGCAGGTGCGGCAGATGGAGCTGGAGATCCGGCCCGTGTTCCTGGTCCCGGACACCAACGGCTTCATCGACCACCTGGGCAGCCTCGCCAAGCTGCTGGACTGCCGCCAGTTCATCCTCGTGGTGCCGCTGATCGGTGAGCAGGGCCGGGGGGGCGGGCGCCGGCCGGGCCGCTTTGCCACACAAGCAACCGGGCCTCCCCAGCGCCGTGTCTCCGAGCAGGGTGGCGCTTTTTCCATTGTCCAGTGCCACCATGGCCTTTAGCCCCCACCCAGTGCCCCCCCCGAGCTCGAACCCCCTTGCCGGGGGGTGGGACAGCCCACTCCGTGCGATGCTGCGTGAGCCTGTGGGGCTGCTTGCCACCTGAGCCGGCCACAGGCTCTTTGGCAAGAGCCCCGCGTCAGGCAGCCACCCGGGGCCGGGCGGACGGACGGACGGGGGGGCGCTCCGGGCCCCTCGTGGCCTGCTGGGGCTCTGGGCTGGCCCTGATGGCGTGTCCTGGGAGTGGAGGACGCACGCGGACCCTCCCTGGCCGAGGGTGGTTTGCCTGCCCGCCCGCTCGCCCCCCGCTCTGCGACTGCCCTTGATGCATCCGGCCGGGCTCTGCCGGGGGCGGGGGGGCGCGGCGGGACCTGCTCTGACCCGGCCGCCCGGGCCACGGCCCCTGCCTCCTGGCCGGGGGCTTTGGCTGGAGCAGGCGGCTTCCCGGGCGGCTCTTCCCACTGTTGGCTTGGCGCTCCCTTTTCTCCTTATAAAGTTGCAGTCCGGCCACTCGGCAGAGCGGTCCCTGCTATTGGTAAACACTCCACCCGGGCAGATAAGCGGCAGCGGCGTCTGCTCCTGCTGGGTGGTCCGGAGTGGGGGGGCGCTGGGCACACGCACCTCCTGCTCCTCGCCCCGGAGGGGAGGGTGCCTCCCGCGGGCCCGGCCGGGCAGCCTCCTCGGCGGGCCCTGGCTGCTCCAGCCCCCGGCCCCTGCGTCTGGGGCACTCCCCACCGGGGAAGGGCTTCTGGCGCCTCAGCACGTATCCCCGCCTGCCCGGCCCCTCCCCGGCCATGCACTCGGGGCGCGGGTCCCGGCCGGGCTGCTCTGCAGCTGCCCTCGCCCTCGGGGCAGCCCGGCCAGGACCCGCAGGCCTCCTGGGCCCCTCCCCACAGGTCAGAGGCCTGCCGGTGGCTCCAGCCAGCCAGGGGCCGGCAGCAACTGACCACCGGCTGGCTCAGGGCCCCGGGGAGCAGGCCGGCAGGCCCCCGTTCCGCAGCGTGAATTGCAGGGGGTGCTTTGCCCCCGGCGGGGGGAGCTCGCACAGGTGCCCCCAAGTGAGGGGCCCGCCGAGCACCCCCCCCATTTAGCCCTCTTCTCCCCACCCACCCCAGCTTCCGCAGCACGGCTGTGCGGCAAAGGGTTAAAGCCCGGCCGGGGGCGCTCCCGCTGGGGCGGCCTCTCGGCCGGCCCTCTCCCCACTGGCCGCGCTCCCCGAACCCGACCCTGCCGGGGCGGAGAAGCCACTCGGGCAGCAGTGCAAACATGCCTCCCCTTTGAAGGCTGTTTGCCTTGGACGCGGCAGCGGAGCGGATTTCAGGCCGGAGCACCGGCCTCCCTCTCCCCGGGCGGGACGTTCCGGGCACGTCCGGCTCCCCCTCTCCACGCTCCCCCAGAGCAGGCAGCCGGCCCGGCCGGGGCCGCAGGGGGTGGCGGGACTCGCCCCCGGCACATCCCGGGCGGCAGGACGCGCGCGCCACCAGCCCCGACGGACGGGGACTCGGCTGCGCCGGGAGAGGCCCCCGCGGGTACCGCCGCCCCCCCCCCCGCCTTGAGAGGCGCATAGTTCCCGCCTGATCTCAGCGCTTGGCCGGGAAGTGGCCGGGCCCCGCCGGATTAGCCGTCCCGGGGGAGGGGGGGCGCTGGGCGCAGGCAGTGGAGCACCAGCCGCCCCGCGGCCTCTGCCCCGCTGCCCCCCAGCCCCCCAGTGTGGGTTGCCGAGGTGCACTCCCAGGCCCGTGCAGAGCCGCTCTCGGCTCCCCCGCAACCAACGGCCACTCGAGCCGCCACCTCGGAGCCACGGGGCGGGCGGCAGCCACAGGCCGGCTCCTGCGCCCCCCGCCCGGCCTCCTGCTGTGCAGGGGCCCCGGTGCCAGCCAGTCCCTCTCGCCCTCTCACCAGTCATCAACGAGCTGGACGGGCTGGCCAAGGGGCCCGAGCTGGAGCAGCGGGGCGGGGGCTACGCCCGCCTGCTGCAGGAGCGCGCCCGCACGGCCGTCGAGTTCCTGGAGGGCCGCTTCGAGCAGCGCGACACCTGCATGCGGGCCCTGACCAGCCGCGGGAACGAGCTGGAGTCCATCTCCTTCCGCAGCGAGGACATCTCCAGGCAGCAGGTGAGGGGGACCGCGGGGTGGGGGCTGGGGGGCATGCCTGCCCGGCAGGGACTGCCAGGGCCCACGTGGCGGCCTCCACCCCGTGCCCAGCCCTTCCTGTGTGGGGGTTCGGGAGGGCCCTCGCAGGACGCCCCCCCACATTCGGGAGTTTGCCTGCCCCACAGCCCCTCGCCTGCCCCTGCGAACCTCTCCGGGGCTCTGCAGGTCCCGCGGCCCACCTGGACTCGCCTCCCTCGTCCCCAGGTAGCCCCGGCCACCGGCCTGAGCTTTCTTCCCATCCCGGGCGGCTGCGCTGCCTCCCCTGAGGTTGCTGGCGGGGGCAGCGGTCAGCCGCCCCTGCAACAGCCCCACGGCCATGGCGGCCCACCCCACGCAGCGCCCCCCGGGCACGGAGGGCGCAGAGCGGGCGCCCGGGGCACAGCCGCCGCGGCCGTCACCGCTTCCTCTTCCCGCCCACGCAGGGGAGCAACGACGACCTGATCCTCTCGTGCTGCCTGCACTACTGCAACGACAAGGCCAAGGACTTCATGCCGGCCAAGAAAGGTGCGTGTCCCGGGCGGCGGGGGCCACTGAGGCCCAGGTGTGCCCTTCCCCCGCGGAGCCTCCCTGCCGCCTGCACAGCGTGGCCTGTGGCTCCCTGGGACCGTGGGCCGGGCGGGGTGAGAATGCTGGGGGCCGGAGTCCGGGGGCCCTGGAGGCCCCGGGGGGCCCTCCCGCACCTTGTGCCGCACGCTGCCCGGGGCACGGCTGTTCGGGATCCTTGCCGGAAGCGGGCGGCCAGCCCTGGGATCCTGAGCACGGGGCCCTCTGCCGGCGAGCCACGGATGCCCCGCGGGAAGGGGGCACCCGCCCTCACGCAGCCCCCCCGCGCGTGTGAGGCCGAGCGTGAGAGCGGCGGCGGCAAGAGCAGGCTTGCTCCTCCTGGCAGGGGCAGCCCGTGGGCGCGCTGGACTACAGTGCCCATCCTGCACCCTGCTGGGTGCCACAGTCCGACACCCCTGGGAGACCCTCCGGCCGTCCTCTCCGCACGGCCGCCCGGCACCACCAGGGAGCTGGGGCAGCTGCGGGGTCCCCATGGTCCCCTGCTCCAGCCGTGCCGGGGGCCCTTGGCCCGGGGGGTGGGCGCTGGCGCCCCCGAAGCGCCGGGATCGGCCCGGCGTTCTCCGCAGCTTAACTTGTCAGCTTGACGGAGGAGGCGTTCGGGAGTGTTTACGCCTCGCGGGGCGGAACCGGACGCCCCGGGGATTGTGGCGGATGGGGTTGACACGCTGACAGCCTCTGGTTTGTAACAGGCCGCCCGCCGCCCGGCCCGGCCTGGCCCAGCGCAGATGGTTATGGCAAAGCTCTCGGACAAAGGGACGCCCGCGGGGCAGGCGTCCCCGGCCTGGGCAGGTGCTCCCGCTGGGCCGGGGGCTGCCCGAGGCCAGGCCCGGAGGGGCAGGGGCAGGGGCCGGGGCCGGGGCTGCCCTCCCGGGCCTCACTGCCCGTGTTCCCCCAGATGACCCGATCCGGCTCTTCCGGGAGGTGGTGCTCCTGACGGACGACCGCAACCTGCGCGTCAAGGCCCTGACCCGCAACGTGCCCGTGCGAGACATCCCCACGTTCCTGCGGTGGGCGCAGGAGGGCTGAGGGCGCGGGGCTGCCCGCCGGAAGCTCCGCGGCTCTTGGCCGGCAGCAGGGCTGCCTCGAGGCCTGGCACGGAACGACTGCCGCCGGCACCACCACGCCGCCACCGCCGCCGCCGCCTCCCCGGGACCCTCCAGCGAACAATAAACGCAGCATCTCCAACCCGCCCCAGAATGGCCGTGCTGTGGGGGTGAGAAAGCGGCGGCCCGCCGGGAAGGGGCTGCCGCGGAGGGCTGACGGCAGGCGGGGCCCCCGGGCCTGCGCACAGGGAGGAAGCGCGAGGGTGGCCCAGGGCCGGCCCGAGGCCCTTGCAAGCCGGGCCCGTGTCTGCGGCCCCCGGAGCGCACGGCCGGCCTCCGCCTCTTGCCATCGTCCTGGGCCTGCCGGGCTCCCTGCAGAGCCCCCGCCCACGGCTCTTTCCCAGCCCCTCCCCTCGACCTGCACCCCCCCCCCACTGTCCCTTCCTGCCCCGGGGACGGGGACATGCGGTCCCTCGCGGGCTCGCCCCTGGAGCAGAGCCGGTGCTGTGGGCCTCGGGGGTCGGAGCGTGTGGCAGGGCTGTGAGCAGGGGGCGGGGGCCCTCGGGGGGGAGACACGGCAGGCCGCAGACCCAGAGTCGGGTGTCCACGCAGAGAACCCCCCTGGCTGAGAAGCACCGGCGGCACCTTCGAACGGTGGCGGTTGCGGGTGGGGGCCGCAGCCCCAGGGCTTCTTTGGCGCCATGCCCAGAGGAGGAGTTGAAGTCGCAGCTCCGCCGCCGCCCCCCCCCAGGGCCTTCAGGGCCCCGCGTGCGCGTGTGGAAGGGAAGGGCCCCCGCGGCGGCCTGGGCTCGCGACGCAGGCGGGCCCTGCTGCCGGCTCATCCAGAGAGGGGCGAGGGCTCCTCGCTTGCGCCCCGGAGCCGGGGGCCGTCCCCCGGGAGGGGCCGCCCGGCCAGCCCTCCTGGCTCTCACACAGGGCTCGCCACCGTGTTTGTTCTGTTGTTTTCTTAATAAACCTTCTAGGGAACGCTGCTCTGTGCCGATTCATTTGGGGGGATGGAGCTGCCCCGTGCCCGGGGGGGGGGGGTGCGGTGGCCGCCGGGGCGCCTCCGGGGGCCAGCCGAGCCTCCGGGCCTGGCTTTGGCCCCGAGAGCCACACGCCCCGGGGGACGGGTCTGCGCGCTGTGCGTGCCTGGCCTTTGTTTCTGGCAGGCGGGAAAGGCACTCGGGCCGACTCAGTTGCTGGATGCGTCCCAAGGCGGCGTAGACGGAGCGGGCAGGACAGGCGGTCGATGCGTTCTGGGGTGGTGATGGAGCGCGGAAGAGCGTGGAGCTTGTGGGGGGGCTCGTGGGGCTCCCCTGGACCCGGCCCCATCGCAGGCCTCCACTCCGAGGACCCCTGGCCCGGCACAGCCCTGCCCTAACCCGGCTCTGAACATGCGGGTGCCAGGGCCTCGGGCGCTGCGTTTGGGGCGAGCCCGGGCTGTCTCGGGGGGCCCGGGGGCCAGATCCTGCACCCAGAAGGGGCCCAAGGCAAGCTGGCGCCACCGGCGCAGGGCTCTCGGCTCAGCCAGCCACTGCGGCCTGGGCGGGGATCCGGTGCCAGCAGCCGCGATTTCATGTCCATATCAAGGTCTCTCCCCTGCATGCTGCTCAAATTGGAGTTGGGAGGGACCTGCCCGGCTTCCTCGCCGTCGCCGCAGCGTCAGCGCTGGGTGAAACGCCCCAGGCCCTTCCCGGAAAGGCCTCCACAGGGCCACCCGGAGCCCGTTTGGGAGAGGGGGCAGGTTCGCAGCCCGCCCTCCCCACGGCCGGCCGGCCCCACAGCAGCCCTCCCGCGAGCGGGACTCCGCCGACCCCGGCGACGGCACGCTCGGCCTCCGCTGGCGATGGCCGCGACCCCCCCTCCGCAGCGGCCGGGAGGTCACACAGCCCCCGGCCCGTCGGGAGCGCATCCCCGGCGGTCCCCCCTCCTCACGGGCAGGACAAGAACCTGCTTGCCCAGCCCAGGTCCCCCCAAGCGAGCAGCGGCCTCCCTCGCCGTGCCCAAGAAAAAAGAGCTTTTATTGCTGGTTTCGGGGATATTTTATTTACTTATTTTTCATGTATGGTTTCACGTCCGATATTAAACAGAGGGGACGACATCCCAAGTACAAAATGCTACGAGAGGCACAGCGGGCTGCCTCTCCCGAGCCCATCGGGTCGGCCGGGGGCGGGGGGAGGTGGCTTTCGGGGGGGGAGCTGCTGCTGCAGCCCGCTCGGTGGCCGCTGGCTCAGATGAAGGCGAAGCCCCGTGGCGAGCGAGGGCAGGAGGTCGTGTGCAAAAGAGGTAACAGCGAAGCTTCACATTTTAACCTGATTCAACAGGGGAGGGGGGCGCAGGCTGTGGCCCCGCTGGGGCGGCCCCCGGCCCGACTCTGCCCCTCTCCCCGGGAGTGCAGCGGGAAGAGCGGGGTGGCCAGTGCCGGGGAAGGTAAACAAGGTGCGTGCCCGCCGGTCCCCGGAGCGGAGCCCCGAGGCACGGGTGGCTCTCGCCCCGGCCCCGGTGAAAGCTCGGGGTGGCCTCCTGCCCCCGAGGATGAAGCAGGCCGGCTCTTCCTGCCATCGGGATAGCGGACAACTCGGGAATGTTTTGTCTTTGTCGAACTGCCCTATGGGGGAACGGAGGGGACCGGGAGACGGGGGGCAGGGGGGACAGCGACCCCCACCCAAGAAAGTCTTTGGCTTCAGGAGCAGTCAAGAACAACAGAAGACAGTGCTTAAGTCCATAACCGGAAGAAAGTGCTGGAGCTGCCCAGGGGGAACCGTCCTCTCTCCAGGGGCCCCCCTTGGTCACAAATTGTGGAGTCCTTTGACGGGGGGGGAGGGCCCCCGCCTCTTCACATTGCAAAGCCTGTCAGGCCGTGTGAGGACTTCACGCAAGCAGAGGCCTGGCCACCAGCTCGCAGCCTTGGGCCGCGCGGGGGACGCGAGGTGGCTGGCCGGGGGGGCTCTCAGAGGCAGAAGGAACGCGTCTCTAGGAGGCCGTCCCGTAAACTTTGGGTCCGGGGCCGCCCTGCAGGATCAGGCCTGCGTCCACGACTAGCCCATTTTGTCTGTGGAGTGGCCAAGCAGATTCCCCACCGCACCCCACACTGGCTGCCGCCCCGCCGAACGAGCCCGGGGGGGCCTGGGGCCCCAGCAGGGGGCTTTTCCAAGTCTGGCCACAGAAAGCTGCCCTGGTTTGGGCCGGCTGGCCTGTCCCGCGGGACCGGAGCCAGGACCCCCTCAAGTCGGGGCGACTGGGGAAACAACTTTTCCCGTGTTGCCCTAAGGCACGCGGGCGATCGCAGCCCTCCAGGATGCGGCTGACGGCCGGTGGAGTCGCGGGCTACCATGGTGTGCGTGAGGCAGGCAGCTGGCTCCCCCCCGGGCAGGAAGACGCGCCGGACGTGGGGGCAGCAAGTGGCCCAAAGGGCAGAAAGGGCCGCCCCGGGATGGGAAGCCCGGCTGCACCCGCGCTCAACCCCGGGACGTGCCTTTCCCACACTGCTGCTCCCAGGCTGCGGGAGTGCAGTTCCCAGAATCCCCCGGGCAGCCTAACCCGTCGTTGGCTGGTGTCGTCGACAGCAGGTCTGCTGGTCTCTCTCCCCCCTCCCTGCTTTCTGTCCAGGAGGGGCATGGCTGCTGGCCCACGCAGGCAAGCCCAAAACACGACTTCCAGCGGCCCCCGTGCATCTTGGGGGCTCGGAAATGCTTTGGGGGCCTGCAGAAATGCATCAGGAGACGGGGCCCCGGAGAGCTGAGCTCGGGCGCATCTAGAGGACAATCCCCACCCCTCCCAGCCCATGCGGAGGCCACCAGCTCTTGGAATCCTGCAGCCACCGCTGCCCCCAAACGGGCTTCCCCCCCTCTCCCCCCACCTGCCTGCCTCACACCACAGCCATCGGTTGGATCTTTCAGGCACCTGCAAGACATGGGCCTTCTTGGTGGCAGCAAAGGCCGCCATCTTCCTTCGCTAAGCCGAAGCCTTCCCGGGAGACGCCACCAGCCCCCCCCCCCCCCCAAGGCGGGGGAAAAATGGGGCAAGAGACCCCCGGGCAGTCCCTGTGGCCGGCCACCTTTGCTCAAGGGCCCAGGAAGCCTTGCCGAAGCCCCTGCAATGGCTGAGGGGTTCCGAGTGCCTTGTGGGCAGCTCTGCATGTGGGAGAGAAAGAGGGGCGCCTCTCCCTTCATGGGGGGCGAGCCCCTCCTGCCCTTCTTGAGGTGGGGAGACGGGAAAGAGAAGGCTGGATTGTACCACTTCAAGGCGCAGGGCTGGCTGCAGGCCTCTCGAAGCTCTTCTCTCCCTCCCCTTCAAGTTCCCGGGACACCTCGCAGAGGGGCTGGACTGCAACTCCCAGCATCCCCCAGCCAGCAGGGGAGGCTCGTTTCCAGGACCCCGTTCCCCGCGGCGCGAGCCCGCTACGCGCGCGGAGCGGCCTTCCTGCCGCAGGAAACGCGCCCGCTCTCCCGCGCCGCCCGCTTTCGTCCCGCGCGGCGGGGCCCCCGCGCTCCGCGGGCGCGGGGGCCCCTTCTCTCCGCGCCCCCCGCCTTGCCGGCCACGGACAGGGGCGGGGGCGGGGAGCCTCCCGGGCGGGCGCAAAGGGGCCGTCTCCCCCCCTGCCTCCCCTGGCGCGGCGGGCGCCCCGGGCCAGGCCGCCCGCCCGCCGCCTCCGCGGTCAGGGCGGCGAGAAGCGGTCGATGGTGCGGGCGTGGTGGTCGTTGTGCAGGTGCGCGGCGGCGGCGGCCGCGGCCGCGGCAGCGGCGGCGCCCTGGGCCAGCACCTCGGCCGCCTTGTCCGGGCTGAGCCCCAGGTACAGCGTCTCCATGGCGGCCTTGGGGTCGGCCAGGAAGCGCGAGCCGCGCGCCAGCAGCTCCTCGTCGCGGCGCTGCTGCTGCGCCAGGCGCGCCATGGCCAGCACGCCGTCGGGGCCGGCGGAGGCGGCGGCGGCGGCGGCCGCGGCGGCCGCGGCGTGCATCTTCATGTGGCTGAGCAGGTTGCGCTGCTGCGCGAACTTCCCGCCGCACACCTGGCACTCGTACGGCTTCTCGCCCGAGTGGATGCGCATGTGCTCGGTGAGGCGGTACTGGCGCGTGAAGCGCATCCCGCAGGCGTCGCACGCGAAGGGCTTCAGGCCCAGGTGGCTGCGCATGTGGCGCGTCATGGTGCCGCGCTGCGTGAACTTCTTGCCGCAGATGGAGCAGGGGTAGGGCCGCGTCAGCCAGTGCGTCTTCTCGTGCTGGCGCAGCGTGGCCGGGTCCTTGTAGGCCTTGTCGCACGAGGCGCAGCGGTAGGGGCGCAGCAGGTCGCAGCCGCCCGCGCCCCCGGACGGCAGCAGCGGCGGCGGCGGCGGCGGCGGCGGGCCGCCCAGCGGCTTGTCCAGGAAGGGCGAGCCCTGCCCGGCGGCGGCGGCGGCGGCGGCGGCCTCGGCGGCCTCCTTGCGGTACAGCTCGTCCTCCTCGTTGTGCGCCTCCACGTGCGCGTTCAGCTGCTCCGACGACGGGAAGCCCTTGCCGCACGGGATGCACACGTACAGGTTGTCGCCCCCGAAGCCCTCGGGCTCGTAGCCCAGGTAGCGCTCCAGGCTGCCGGCCGCCGGCGAGGGCCCGCCGCTGCTGCAGCCCGTCTCCTCGCTGGTGCTCTGCTCCTCGCCCTCGCCGCCCTCCAGGCCGCCGTAGCGCCGCGGCGGCGGGCCCGGCGGCGCGGCGGCGGGAGGTGGCGAGGGCGAGGGGCCCTTGTGGTCCAGCTCGCCGTCCTCGTCGGCGCCGTCCTCGTCCCGCCGCCCGCCGCGCCGGCCCTCGCCCTCGCCGTCGTCCTCGTCGTCCTCGTCCACGTAGCCCCCCACCAGCGGCTCGTGCTTCATCCAGC
>NW_025335588.1:667021-675901 GCF_004798865.1 Varanus komodoensis
CCCCGCCCCGTCCACGGCGCCCGTCCCGGCGCAGGTGCCCGTCCCTCGGCGAGCGGGGAGCCGCCGGGCGGACCCGGCTGGGCGCGGGCACCTGCCCGCCTCCGCCAAGGGGGCTTCGGCCCGGCCGAGGCCTGCGAGACTCGCTTGGGGGGGGGGGCGCGGAAGTTGGGGAGAAGGGGCGGGGGAAGAAAGCGTCGTCGCCTGCCTTCGCCCCTGAAGGCAGGGGGAAACGGAGGAAGGACCGCTTCTGCTCTTAGTATTAGTATTATTAGTATTGCGGAGGGGGGCAGGCAGCAGCTTCGTGGCTGCCCCAGGCGCCCCCCGCCCCGCAAGGCAGGTGGGAAAAGGAACGTGTGCGTGTGAGCGGGAGAACACGCAAGGGGGCTCGGATGACCCTCCCCCAGATGCGCTGCGCCGGCTGGAGAGGGCTGATGGCAGGGCCGCCCCCGCCCCCGCAGACCCCCCCGCCCGCTCCCGGAGGCTACCTGTGGCGCTGCGCCTGCCTGGCGGCGCCCCCTCCCCTCGCCTCTGCCCACCTGGCCGGGCGGGCGCCTCGTCCACCTGCAGCCGGAACCGCGGCTGGCAAAGCGGCCGCCTCCGGAAGCCGCGGGGGGGGGGGGGCTCACGCATCCCGCGAGCGGGGGCAGCCCGGGGCCGGGGGAGGCGGGGGCAGCCTCCCGCGAGCGGAAGCCGCCCTCGCGGCGGGTGGGGGCGCGACTCCTCGCCCCCTGCGCCCTCCCGGCCCTGCTCGCCAGTCGCGCCCAACGCGGCGGGGGCGGCGGGGCTCCGGCAGCCACCTGCGGGGCTTCCGGCCGGGCTGCCGGCGCTCGTCAGGTCCAGCCTTGCAACGGGGGGGGGGGGGGGGAGGCCGGGACGGGCCCGCCCGCTTTCTGGGGCTGCGCTCCCAGTAGCGCATGTTGCTGGAACTTTAGTTCCTGCTCGACGCTCGCCCTTTCCTGGGGGAGCAGCGCCTCCGGCCCTTGCAGGAATGCGCGCCTCTTTTGGAGCCCCCCCCGCGCCTGCCGCCGCAGCGCCCGCCCCCCCACAACCTTTAACGCCACCCTCATGCCCTCCAGACATTTTGGACTACAGCTCCCAGCCACCTCGGGCTGCACTGCCAGGAAGGGAATGCTGGGAGTTGTGGTCCAAGGCACCTGCGGGCAGCCTGGCCGGAGAGGACTGTTCTGCGGAGTGGCCACCAGGCGGGGAGGGGGCAGGGGCCGAGGGGCTTCTTCAGGCACTTGGCTGATGGTGATTACTGCGAGCAAATGTATAGAGGCCGACAAAGCCTCTTTGTTCAGGGGCAGTTTACCTGAGTGCCAGAGGTGGCCTTCAGGCACCCCTGCCTGCCAGGGGCTGATGCTGGCCCAGCAACGTGGTATTGTGGGGGGCCGGAGTGACTGGCGATTTCGGCCAGGATGCATATGCCCCACGACCCCTCCAGTGCTGGCAGCTTGCTCTCCCGCCCCAAAGCAGCCAGACTGCTCCTGCCTGGAATCGGGGTGACATGCTCAGAAGGGGCCCCCGCTCTTTCCCCCATGGGGGCTCAGACTTTGTTCTGAAAGTCTGCTGCAGTGGCCAGAAGGGACACCCTCCAGCATGGCCAGCGGACCCCCCCCCCCGGCTTCTTCCAGGGGCCCCCCCTTGCGGCCCCGAGATGTGGCCCCTGAGCCGCCTGTCGGTTTGTTTCTTGCAGCTCCTGGTGCTGCTGCGACCCGGCCCGCCCTGCGCAAGAGCAGCCCCGCTCCGGGAGACGACCGCGAGGAGACCCCTCCCTCCCGCCCAGGTCAGCACATCGGCACCTTGGCTCTAGACTGCTTACTGCTAAGCACCATGGGAGAAACAGTAACAGTCTACAGTCATGGCTACTGAAGTCTGACAGCGACGACCGACCGGGCCTTCCTTCCTCCGCCAGCGGCCGCTTTGGTGACCCAGGGATGCAGCCGGTCGCACCAGCCGGGGCCGCAGCGTAGGGCGGGGGCTCCCGGCCTCACTCCCCAGAAGCCTGGGAAGTCCAGGCCGGGATGCCGACTCTGTGCCTGGTTGTTCCCAGCTGTGAAGTGGGGCCTTGGTGCAGGCGGACGCGACGGGCAGAATTTTCAAATCCTGTTTCATTGCAAAGAAAGGCTTGCAGGTGGCTACAGAGACTCCCTTCTCTCTTCTTTCGTCCTCACCTGTGAACCAGGCGTCTGGGTGCCTGCTTCCATTCGGGCGCCCCCACCCTTGCCTGGGAAGGGGGCAAAGAGGAGCTGCCCTCCATTGCTCAGGAAAGTGGGGGAGAGAGCAGCTTTCAAAGCCTCCGAGCACCCCCGGGTTAGCCTCTAGCTTTTCCCGCTGGTGACGTGCCCTCCCGGGAGACGATTCCTCCTCTTGGAACAGGACGGGGAAGGCAGGAAGCTGCACACGGACTGGAGGCTGTGGGATGGGGGCCGGGCCGTGGGAGTGACCCCAGCCCATGGCTGCCCGCCCTGCCGTAGCTCCATCGCTTGGCTCGGGGCGTGAAGGCGAGTGGGCCGCAGCTGCCCAGCCCGGCGGGCCAGCCCAGATCCTTGGATGGTTCCACCGCAGAAGTCAGACTGCGGGGCGAGGGGAGGCGGGGTGCCCGGCGTGGCCCATCCCCTGGCGTGGGGTGGGCAGTGGGGCTGCCTCCAGGGAAGAGGCATCCCCAGCCGGGAAGCCGGCCGGCCGGCCGGGCTGCTGTCCGTGGTGCTGAACTCGGGCCTCCACGAGCCGGGATGCTCTGGCGAAGGGTCTCGCAGGACCACGACCGGGATCGCGCAGGGGGGCCCTCCTGGGCGGCGCGAAGGGGGGTGGGTAGAGCTCCGCTCGCCGGCGGCCACGTGGATGGCTGGGCTCAGCCAGAGAGCCCTGCTCTGCATGCCGCCCGTGCCCAGCTCAGCCCAAGCGAGCGGGAGACCCTCCTCCCAGGCGGGCACCGCCGCTGCTCAGTCTGCAGGGACCGTGGCACAAGGCAGCTCTCTGTGCGTCTGTTGATTTTGACCCTTTATTCAGCATCATGAGGACTGGAACCCCGCTTTGCTTTTAGCGAAGGGCTATAGACAAACGAGGGAGCGCTTGCTTAGCATATGCACCAATGTGTGGATGAGCCACGGCACCACTAGGCATGGCCGGAAAACCTTCCCCACTCCTTGGAGAGCTGTTGCAGCCAGTCAGAGCGGGAACCTCAGACTGAATGGGCCCAGTAGCTGAATCTGTAGACAGCTCTTTCCCATATGCCTAAGCTTCCAGGTAGGATGGGTGCGGTAGTCCATGGAAGCTGTTATGGCAGAATAAAGCTGAACGCACTCGCAGCGCCACAGGCTTCTGGGCAGGTGATCAGCAAGAGAAAGGTCGGTAGAAAGAGGAGCCACGGGGACTCGGCAGACGGGGGGCGTTCTGCTCGTCTGGTCAGGAAAAGCGGTGGAGGTCCTGGCAGCACGGGAATTGCACCGAGGGAGACCCTGGTCGAAAAGCAGGTGTGGCTTGACCCAGAAGGAATGGGGATGGGGGCAGCCCGATTGAGCAATGCTGAATTTTGACACATACGGTCTGTCTCTTTTGGGGACCAGCCGGCTGCTCGGGCAGGGGGGCGAGTCTGCGGGACGCCCCCCTCCCTGGAGGCACCAGCCGGCCACCTTCTCCCGGGCTGGGCCTTGGGCACGTGTGATGGCTCGGGGAGCAGCGGCGCTGGGGCTGCAGGCAAGGACCCGGCGCGATGGACGGATCCGACGGGCCCCGGCGTGCCAGCTGGCCCCGCTCTTGGAAGGAGCCGGCTCCGGGACCGGGCACAGCAGCCCTCCGGCCGCCCGGCTCGGCTCGGCTCGGCTCTCCAGGCTCGTCCTCCACAGCGGCCAGGACTTCAGGATGCCGCTCGCCCGCCGTGGCGCCAACTCATCCGGCGTCTCCAGGGCAACCGTGGCTTTAGATTGTTACTGTGTGGATGTGAGCTGGTAACAGTCTACAGCCATGGTTGCTCGGAGCCCGCGCAAAAGCATCGTCAGCACAGGCGAGGGGGC
This sequence comes from Varanus komodoensis, assembly GCF_004798865.1. Taxonomy (NCBI): domain Eukaryota; kingdom Metazoa; phylum Chordata; class Lepidosauria; order Squamata; family Varanidae; genus Varanus; species Varanus komodoensis. Next base: position 671,038 of record NW_025335588.1, read on the forward strand.
GCTCCGGAGGGAGCCAGCCAAGGCCGCCCTGCCAGGGACGCGCCCAGCCCGGCCCACCCAGCGCGCGGCTCGCAGGGAGAGTGGCTGAGCCGGCACCCCACGGCGGCCTCTGTGCCACGGGGGGCGGGGGGGGCTGGGGGTCGCGCCTTCGTCCCGGCACTTCCTTATGTGACGTGATGTGCTTGTGGCTTCAAAGCGGCCAGCCCCACCTGGTGCTCGCGGAAGAACTGGACTGTAGCTCCCATCAGCCCCAGCCAGCACCTCTGGGGGGGGACAAGCGGGGAGGGCTGTCTTAGAGCATCTTGTTTCCCAAGGGGGGCTACTGCATGGAGGATGGGCCTTGCAGGAGCACAGTCGCGCCCCCAAACGACAACCAGGAGCATGCCCTTGTGTGTCTGCAGAAAGCTGATTCACTGTGGATTAGTGGAGTGAGTCAGCAGCTGTTTGTGGAGCAGGGCAGCACGCAAGAGGCCAAGGTGCGATCCCCGCATCCTCCGTTCAGGGCAGGAGAGATTCCCGCCTGAATCCCGGCGGATGAGCCGGAGCCGCTGCCCCCAGCGCCGGGCCAGATGGGCCAAGCAGGGCCTGACTCGGTCAAAGGCAGCCTCCCTTGCTGCCGTTTAAATCATCCATTTATTCTGTACCATGAGGACTAGAATGTTCCTTTACTGCTAGGAGGACTGTAGCTCAGTGGCGGAGCTCCTGCTTTGCAGGAAAGACCCGAGTCGTGCTCTCCGGCTTCCCCAGGTAGGCCCTGAAAAACTGCCTGAGACTCACCAGTGTTGACTATATTGGGCCAGATGGGCCCAGGTGGGGCTGACTCAGGACAAGGCAGCTTCCCATGCTCCACAGTGAACAGGAGGGCCTCCCTCGAGCGAATCTCGGGGAGACCCCGTGCGCTCCAGGGGAAGGTTCCAGCGGCAGGCGGCATCAGTGGTTCCGGCACCCCTGGCAGCTCTTCCAGTCTGAGGACAAGCTGGGCCAGTGAACGGGCAGCTCCTGACAGGCAGGAGGGCTTTCATTCGTCGCCGCTGCAGTAGCCACTGGCCTCAGGAGCCTGAAAGGCCAGATGGGCAGTAGCGGGCCAGGATCAGTGAGGCGGCTTGGGGGGGGGGGGGCTTCCAATGGGGGCTGCACACAATGCGCTTGTGCAAATGACACATTTTTGCACAGGCAACCATGCACAAGCTGCCATTTTCATCGTTTTGCATCATTTATTGTGGGGGGGGGGGTGAAAGGAGTACCGGGCAGCCACCAGGGGCTGCCCCAGCATTTCATCCATGTGCTTCCAAGCATCTCCACACTCTTGAGGTCTAGCCACCCTTGGATATTTACAAATGAGCTCATTGAAGAAAACCTGGAGGCTGGAGGCCAGGTGTCTTTGCCAGCCTTGCCCGACGTGGTGTTCTGCAGATGTTTGGCAGACTACAACTCCCAGCAGGGCTGGCTGGTGGATGCTAGAAGTTGTAGTCAGTCAGTCTCGGTGGCCTCATCGAACGGCCCCTTCCAGCTCCACTGTTCCGTGATGCCTGGAAGGTTGCCATATGCTGGTTTTGTGGTGCTCTGGATAAATTTTTTCCTTGCCCCCAAGCAGTCGCCGGTCCCGCATTTTGGGAAACGCACAACCTGCTTCTCTCCAGCTGCAATTTGGTGAATTAAGAAGGCTGCAGCCCTCCGACACGTCAGCTCAGAGGGACTCGAAACGCAGATAAAAAGCACAGCGGAATCCGGTTCCGTAAAAGGCATGTTTGCCATCCCTGGGACCAAGGGAAGGCTGAGTCACATGCAACTCGCTGCCAGCGGTGGGTGCAGGCTTGGTTGTGTAAATGCAGCCTCTCTGGAATGTTCCAGGGCACCGCTCTCCGCCGGCGCTGGAAGCACAGCACCCCTGGCTTGGAAGGGGCCACGGAGGCCCCTCGCCATGCACCCCGTGTGGTGCCGGAATCTGGCTCCAGCATCCCTGCCTGGTGGTCCTCCAGGGCCTGCTGGGAGACCTCCAGTGAGGGGGGCACCACCTTCCTGGGCAGGTGTGGCTGTTGCCCCCCTCCTCCGACTGTGAGAAATACGGGGTCCAGCAGCAGCTGACAGAGCCTGCTTTTTAAAAAAATAAACGAACACACAGCTGTTTAGGACACGATCCTGCATTAGCTGCTTAGCCAGGGCGCTGTTGCAGTCTCCATCCACCCCAGTCTCTCAGGCATTCATCCCGATTGTGGAAGGTGTGTGTGCGGGGAGGGGGGTGTGGAAATATCAGGAAAAGCCGTACCGGGTGCAAATTGCTCCTGAAACGATCGCGAACAGTCCCGAAGGCTGGCGGAGAAACGCAGGCTGCCACAGGATGTCCTGCTGCCCGAACACGTGGTCCCTGTGTGCGTTTACCTGCGAGTAGCTCCCACGGAATGGGACGTGGGGCTGAGAAGATGCAGATGGGCCTGCACTGGTTGTGGGAAGCGGACGAGCTGCCGTTGCCCCCGAAGCAGAGCTGGGCACGTTCAACCCCCTACGCAGCAGGCAGAGGGAGATCTCGCCCCTCCTCGGGGTGAGCGGCTCACTGGTCTTCGGTGCGGGGCCAGAGGAGCTGCATGGCCTCCCTGGACAGGAGGAGTTTGTGTGCAAATTCCAGATGACACTGCACATAAACTCTTACTGTTTGGGGCCAGCCAGGAGGGGTCCGGGGGGGGGGGGAGGATCTCCCGCACCAGGAGCAGGGCAGGGGCTCCTCCATGGGCATCCAGGGTCCTGGACTGCGTTGGCGGTCTCCATCAGCCGGCAGGGAGTGCAGCTGTCGGCCTGCCAGGTAAGCAGGTGTGCCGGCAGCCCCGGCTCAGTCCCTTGCAGCCTCCCCAGGCTGGGCCAGGACGACGTCTGCAGGAGGCTCTGGAGCGTGGCTGCCCGCCCGTGTCCCCATGCTGGGGCGGGCGGGCCTGTGCCATGGACCCTGCATAAAACACACGAAGAAGGGAAAGTGCTGGCGGTTGGCCAGAGTGGCGGGTGTCCTCCTGAGGAGCGGCCACCCCGGCCCTCTTCAGCCTCACCCTGCCAAAGGGCAGAGGCCTCCCGGGCGGGCAGGGGGTGGCCAGCCCTTTCCGCCACCCTCCTTCCCAGAGGGCGTCCCGTGTCTCTGGCTAGAGCCGAGCTCCTGTGTGCTCGTGACATCCCCAGAGGCATTAGGCCGGAGGTCCTGCAACAGCTGGCTGCGGATGATAGGCCTCACAGTCCAGCCTATCTGGATTGTGCCAAGTTGGGCACAGCTGCACCCACGGGTCGGGGGACAGACCCAAACCCAAATTGCGTGCCGGGCCAGGCAGCACGTCTAGGCGGGAGCAAAGCTCCGGCCTCGTTCCGGTGGGTGTGGCCGGGCCACTGCGCTCCTCGGCCACCGGGCTGCCCCACTGCCCCCCCAGGCAAGCGCTGGGGGCAGAGCTGCCACCGCTGGGCAGCCAGGGAGGGGCGCAGGAGCGGCCCCGGCCCCCTGCCCCAGTCCTGCGTGGGAGTGCCACAGCAGCTGGAAGGGTGGCCGCATCTGGAAATGATTTCGCCGTGCTTCGCGCTGGAATGTGCCAGCTCCCTGCTCTTGCAGGCCTGGCCGGCGCGGGGAACACGCCGTTCCCAGAACAGGAAGTGCCTCTGCCTCTCCGTCACCCGCTGAGAGACCGCCAGGGCCAGCTTGGCGGGGGGGGGGGGGGCTGCAGGGCAGATCCCCCCCCTTTCTTCCCCACTTGCCTCCAGCTTCTGGGGCAGGTCCCTGGCCGTGGTTCCAGCCCAAGAGAGGCAGCCCAGCTGCAGGGAAAGGGGCTTGCCCTGCAGGAGGGCCGATCCTCAGGGCTCTGCTCTGATCCTCCAGTCCTCTGCTCTGGCACATCCCATGGTCCCCAGAACCCAAGTGCGGCCCTCCCCTACCCTGAGGTCACTCGCTGGCCCCTCCCCATCCCCATGGGGGGGGCTAAACCTGGTTGTAACCCTCTAATGCCCAAGCCATAGAGTGTTGCCAGGCATGCTTCCCGGCCTGGGAATGGGTCAGTGTTAGGGACTCTGCGCATGACTCAGAACTATGGTGCCTCTTTGATGACATGCCCCAGGACAATGTCTCCATCGAGTGCAGCGGTGGGCAGGAACGAGGCCTCCCGGGGTCCAGGACTGCAGTTCCCAGCATTCCTCACCACTGGCCCTGAAGCATGGGCTTGTGGGAGCAGAGGCCCCAATCCTGGGGCGACCCCACCCTGCCGCCCCGGTGTCCGGCTAGGCAGGGAGCACTGCCGCTCGGCCAGGAGCCTGCTGGGCCAGCCAGAGTCACATCCCGGCCAAGCTCAACCTACCTTGCAGGGCTGTTGTGTGTAGGAAGTGAAAGCGAGCGGGCCGGAGTTCTTCAAGCCTCTTTGCTTGTGGAGAGGAATAAAATGAAGGTGCCCCCCGGCAACGGCTGGGTGGGCGCTGCTCCGCACTCGCGCCCAGCCGAAATTACGCCCAGACGGGGCAGGGGCCGAACTCAGCCGAGCCGCCTCGCCTCCGGCCTCGAGAGCCCTGCTTCCCGGGACGCGCGAGCAGCTCTTCCCCGGCAAGGCTGGGGGGTCCCGCGGAGGGGCAGCCCCTCGCCCGCCGCCCCCTTCCACGCCCCCCGTCCAGCTCTGGGGTGCGGAGGGGCGCCGGGCGTCGCCCGTCCGTCCAGGGGCAGGGGAGCGCCGGGTCGCGCGGGGGGCGCTGACGCGAGCGGGCTCGGCCCCGGCACCTCTCCGCGCGCCGAGCACGAGCCTCGGGGGTCCAGGGGAGCCCGGCGCCCCCGCCCCGCCGTTACCTGCCGTCCTGCCCGCGCCCGCCGCCGCCTCGCCGCCGCCGCCGCCGCCGCCACGGCCGGGAGCCGCGCCGC
>NW_025335588.1:676001-684965 GCF_004798865.1 Varanus komodoensis
TCTAAACACATTCCAACCGTCAGAATCGCTCCAGGACCCCTCGTTTTTCTAACCCTAACCCTACCCTGGTGCACACCCCTAACCCTAACATAGGGCAAATGTTTGGGGTTAGGGGGATGCACTAGTTTTCCCCTGTGGAATTCCTCGTCCTCCATGGGCTAAATTATGAATTTTTGGTCCTCAGAGGATGCCTTTTTGTACTGGCGTTGCCTCTGGAAGTGTGCATTTGCACACCTGCTCCCTTTGAACGTGGGCGCACATCCAGGGAGCTCTGGGAACGCTCTGGCTGAGACCCGCGTCCCCGGGGTCCCCCCGTCCGGCTGCCGGAGCTTCACTGGTGGGGGAGCAGCTCCTCCAAGTGGCCAGCTGCAGCGGTGCTTTTCCTCAGCTCCTTTGCAATTTCAATTTGGCCGCTTGGGTTGTGCTTGCTCGGGGCGGACCCTGACCGGGAAGGGATCCAGGTCCGGGGACCTTTTATGCCTCGAGGCGGGTGGGTCGTGGCCGTTTCAACCTGCTGCTTGATCCACCACTCAGCAGAAATGCATCGCGCCTCGCGCTTCCCAGCCGAAAGCACCCGCTCGTGCTCCCCGGGCACTCTGCCTCGGATGCCTGATTTTTATTTAATTTATTTGGAGTGCTTGTATGCTCATGGCCGCGGGGGCCTCCCTCCCTGGCTCACACTTGAGCCCCCGTGGGTGTGAGGAGCCGCTGCATCTCTCGCAGAAGTGACTCCCATGTTGTGCCTCTGGGCCGCGTGGCGTCCGGCTGAGCTGCCCGGGACCCCATCCTGCAGCTCCTGCTGGGTCCTGGCATTAGGGGAAGGAAGGGGAAGCAGCGTCTTGCTCTCCGGAGGAGGCGGAAGCTTGCCCTCCGCCACCACGACCTCCCACCTCTGGCTGGTCCATGCCGCCTGAGGGAGGGCTGGTGTTTTGGGAGAAGAGCAGCTCCCAGATCCGCTTTGGAGCAGGCGTTGGTGTGTGGCAGGCCCTGCGCTCACCCTCTTGCTCTTTCCCCATTTCAGAGGGACCCGGCCAAGGCCCCCCGACCCGCCGGGCAGAGCCCCCGTGAGGAGGAGGAGGCGCCCCAGCAAGGCCAGCAGCCTGGAGGGCCGGCGCAGGGCCCAGCCATGCGGGAGACGGCCGTGCCGTCGGGCACGGAGCCGGCCTAGCCGGGCCTCGGGAGAAGCAAGGTCGCACCCCCGTGTGGACGCCTCGCAGCTGCTCCCCTTCGCCTCCGGACGCGCGGGGCAGAAGGTGCCGGCCGGAAGGTCAGGAGACCTGCTAGGTGAGGCGCAGAAACCTTCCACGCACCGGCGTGGCCATCGTCATCCCCGAATCCTGTGCTCCCCAGGCCACCAGCCAGCTGTCTCTGGATGTGCTGGACTGCTATCCCCATGGTGCTGGCTGTGAATGATGGGGTTGCCGGCCACCATGTTGAGCGCAGCTGGATGGGGAGAGCTGAGCCAGTGCAGGACAGAAAACGGCGACCGGGGAGCCCTGCACCTCCAGAAGCAGCGAGGACATCAGCCAGCCACGTGCCGATGAATATCCCCAAGTGACGCGGGGAATTGGAGCCATGGCCGAGCCCTAGGCCCTGGCTCTGGGAACAGGAAGGCTCCTGCCCATGTGCAGAGGGCTTCTCCATGAGGTGTGGAAGTGTGTGGCCTTGCTTCTGGCTCTTGGGGGCCGCTGGGACCTCCTGCCCTTCAAGGAGAAGCGGTCAGGTCTGGGGAGGGCGGACATCATCTGGACCCATGCCTGCCTGAGGGCCGGCTGCATCACCCCACGGCCATGAAACGTGGCTCTGCTGTGGCAGGCTGCCCAGACCAGTTCCTGAAGCCGTGAGCAGCACGGGGTGGCGCTTCCTGCCGCTCTCGGGTCTCAGTGCGACCGCAAAAGGACTCAGGTGCAGATTCGGGTTTTACCCTTCTTCCAAAGCCTTTCCTCCTTTGACCTGACTCTGAATCCTCCCTGCCAGGCTTTTGATCAGTCTTTTTATTGATTGTGAGGCATTCATTCATCAAATTAAAACGGCAGGTTCAACGAAATATTTAAAATAATGCAAATGCAGCACTGGAGCTAGAGACAACAGCAGGCAGGGCCTGGTGCCTGCGAAGTGCCGGGCCTTGCTGTCTCTGGCCGGACTGGGCCATGTGTGGCCGGGGAGCCTGGGTCCCCAGCCATGCAGCCAGGGCGCTGGTGGGGATGAGCCTGATCTCCCTCGCAGGGCGGTTGTGAGGATAAAAGGAGGGTGGACGATGACGACAGGAGAGCCAAATATATGACTGTGAGGTTATGAAAGAGACGCGCAATCCACGAATGGAGGAAACAGAAGAATTACTCTCGCTTAAATTATTGGTAGCAAAATCTTTTAAAAAACATTTCTCAGTAATAGCATTCAGTAGAGTTGTCTGTGTAGCTTCCTTTCCCGGCCGGCGAACCCTCAGAGGCGCTTGGGCAAATCTGTGTTTTCATGGGCCCAGGCCACTCTCTGGATGGGCTCTCTGCAACTCCCATCATCCCCACCCAGCAAATCCCTGTGCACTTGCAGTGCTGGAATCAGACAGGAGTTCAAGGCCTGCGGCAGTCAGTGGGCAGCGGAGGGCAAAGCGTCTGCTAGCGGCAGATCCCTGGAACCTCAATTTTACTTTGTGTGGTGTGACTGAATGCATAAAGCAACATGTTTAAGTGCCATCTCAAAGCAGCTTCAGTCCCGTCTGGCCTTGCAGTGGTCTACACTGCAGGGCTGTTGTGAGCCACACGTGCAGCCTTCTGCCCTGCCGGGCTTGCAATGTGGAAATTAGCTTTTCTAAAGGCCTAGAAAGCCCTGGATGCAGGTCAAAATAATTTTCTACATACACAAAAATGTATAAAGGATGCTTGAAAATGAACCCGGAATCTCCCCTCCGCGGAAGCGAGATGGGCTTCTCTACCAGTGGCCTCTGGGGCCAAGGAATGAAGTCTGCGGCTGCGCGGGAACAGCGCTTCCGGCTTCCCAAACCATCGAGATTAGGAGGAGGAGCGGCCTGTTGTGCACTTCCGGCTTCGCGTTTTCCGCCGGAGGAGCGGGGCAGTGCCCGGATGAGGCATGTCTTCCAGCCGGGACGGGGGGCTGCGGCTGCTCTGTCTCCATGGATACCGGCAGGACGCGGGCAGCTTCCGGGCGCGCACTGGCGCTCTGCGCAAGGCCCTCCGCGGGCGCGCGCAGCTGCTGAACGTGGACGCGCCTCACCTGGTGCGCGCGCGGCCGCAGGCAGGTGCGAGGGGTGCCCGGTGGCGGCGCCGCGCCCGCCTCGCCCCGCGGGGTGTGTCCGGGACTACAGGTCCCCTCATCCCCCCCCTTCGGGGCGCCCGGCCGGGGGCAGCAGCCTTGAGGACGGTGTCCAGAGGGCGGGGCTTGTTGTTCCGCCACGTTAACCAGCAGGTGGGGGGGGGGAAGATGGAGCTACGGATCGGGGTCACCGTGAGTGGGGAATCGTCCGGAAGGAGGCTGGGGGCGAGCGGGTGGCAGGGCTCGCTCCTGGGTCCCAGGGACTCTGGCAGTGGCAGGAGGCAACGGGACGGCGTTCGGGCCTCGCACCTGGGACCCAGGACGAGGTGTCACAGGTGTGGGAAGGGGGGCGAGCGGCTGGGGAGCAGCACTTGTGAAAGGCGCCTCGGGGGCTGGCCGACTGCAGGCTGAACACGGGTCACCAGTGTGACATGGAGGTCGCGAGGCGGAGCCCTGTTTTCCCGGCAGAGGAAGGCAGGACGGAAGCAAGGTCTGGTTTGGATGCCAGGAAGCCCTTCCTGACGGTTAGGCCCCCGAGGGTGTGGAATGGGCTTCCGCGGGAGGTGGCTGAGGCCCCCTCGGTGAGGGTGTTCGAGGACAGGCTGGCCATGCACATGGTGGGCATGGCGTGAGCCGAGCCGGCTGGAGCCGGGGGTCAGACTAGATGGCCCGGGAGGCCCCTTCTGGTGCGCTCTGTTTCCATCTAGACTGCTTGACTGCCGCACACGTTGCTTGCTGTGTGTGCTGGCAGCCTGTTCCTTGCTGCACTGCCTTGTCATGAGCAGTCTTGCCTGCCGGCCAGTCCCGTTGGCAGTGCCGCTGGAGCCGGTGCTGCAAGGAAAGACGGGGGGGGGGGGAATGGGCACGGGGAGCCAACTTCAGGGGGTGCGGGAGAGGTGGCAGCTCCCTCAGCCTGTGGCGGCTTTGTTGTGCCCTGAAAAAGGCAGGAACCCCCCCCCCCATTCCCTCTCCTTGGCATTCTTCTTCTCATCTTTGCAGGAGACTCCGAATCAGACGTGCTGGAAGCCGACTCGCGGGGGTGGTGGTTCTCAAACCCCCAGGAGGGGACGTTCAGTGCCCTGGAAGAGGCGTCCTCCTGCCGAGGCCTGGAGGAATCTCTCTCCGGGGTGGCCCAGGCCTTCGTGGAGCATGGCCCCGTTGACGGGCTGCTGGGGTTCAGCCAGGGGGCGGCCCTGGCTGGCATCATCTGCGCTCTGAAGCAGCAGGGAGACGCCCGCTTCCCGTTCGACTTCGCCATCCTGATCGCGGGCTTCAAGAGCCGGGCCGTCTGCCACTGCGGCTACTACCAGGGCCCCATTGCTGTGCCCAGCCTGCACGTCCTGGGGGAGACGGACCAGGTCATCCCTGCTGAGATGAGCAGAGAGCTGGCCTCGCACTTTGTGGAGCCCGTCATCCTCACCCACCCGGGGGGACACTTCATCCCGGTCTCCACCCCACAGAAGAAAGCTTACCTGGAATTCTTAAACCGGTTTATAAAGTAGCAGGTGGTCCAGGAGACGTGCCTGGTGCCGCAGTGGCCCGGGAGAGGACCCGGGAGACGAGGGCCGCGGAAGGAGCACTGCGCGCCAGCCCGTCTCGCTGCCCAGGTTGTGGGGTGTCACTCACTGTCCTGTCCAATGCAAACATGACCTGTGAGGTCTCAAAAACCGTTGTGTGTCCCAGTGTGGAAATTGCCAATACCTTAACAAGGAACTGCTTCTGCAGGTACCGCGGGGACTCGTTCGGGGGGGGGGGGGGGCGCGAGAGCGGCCTTTGAGCTCGGCCACCAAGGCCCACGAGGCACTGGCACAGGGAAAGGCCGCTGCTTTGGCCCTTTCCACGGGACAGGGCACTGAATCCAGGAGTGGGTACCCTCTTGGGGTGGCCAGCTGAGAGCCCCTCAGTGGCAGGGTGGGCTTGCATAGGCCTCGTGGCCCTGCCACACCGGGCTGGGGCGTGACTTCCACAGCTCTGTGCTGGGTCTTTTCTCTGGCCAGAGGCCGAAGAGGGTGCCCCTCTCACCCCCAGATTGCGGGAGGTTGGGCCAGAGGGTTTGGTCCCTCCAGTCCCATAGGATAATCCCCGGGGGGCCGTGATTTCCCCATTACTTGTCAGGGGTTCTAGGAGCAGTGGGGCTGCCGAGGCTTTCGGGAGCCAGGTTGCACTCCTTCGCTCGCGCACGAGAGGGCAGCACAGCCCCCCCCATGGCGCCTGCCCGCCTTCAGGCACCGGGAGAGCCGCCTGGGAGAGCGAGCAAGGCGTCCGTCCGCTCTTCATGCTCTTGCGCTTTCCGTTCCTTGCATACCCAGCTGGGCTGCCCAGCGAGCGGGTGCAACAGCCGCAGCCCTGCAGCCCGGGGAAGCCGGCGCTTCGACCCTTCCCCACGCTCGGTGGGCCGCAGGAGGCCTGGCACAGCAGGCTGGCTTGGCCGCTCCGGCCTCGGGGATGCTGGGCTTCGTTGCCAGAGATGGGCACAGCAAGCAGCCTTTCCCCGGAGCTGACCCAGGCTCTGGGAGGGAGGAGGGTCCTGGGGGCTCTCTCGGGCCCATGCATGTCCCACGGCATGGCCCAGCAGGCAGGCAGCCCAGATGCGCCTGGGGCTGCGGCGCCAGCACTTCAGGCTCGACCATCGAGGGCTACGAGAGGCCGGCCTGGCTGGCACTGGGGCGGGGAGGACTGTGGGGCCTTGGTGGAGGGGGGCATTCAGAGAAGGGTGTCTCTGCCACAGGGCGCCTCCCCTAAATGGTGGGGCGCGTGCCTCGTGTCTTGAGGAGCACGGTGGCCTGCCTGTCCATCCCGCATCGTGGTCCGGCCGTGCCAGGACCGTTCTGGGCTGCAGTGCCTGTCTGGGCCCTCAGCCAGGCAGGGTCCTCCGGTCGCGCCTCCCCCAACTGTGCCCTCACCCTCTTCTGGTGGGGAGGTGGAACCGGGGGCCATGTGGAGGGAGCCCCCTTCTCCCAGCTCGCCGCAGCAAAGGTGTGCCCCCAGCTGCTCCTGGATGGCCGGGCTCGAACCCAGGGCCAGCGCCGCCTCCGTCCGGCAGCCCTCCCCATGCCCAGAAGACGGTCTCCCCACAGCCGCCTCGTGCCCCACGCTTCCCCCGCCACATCGCCTCCCTCCCGCCTGAGGCACCTGCCTCCTCCCCCTGCGCCTGCGCAGAGACAGCCCCCCCCCCCCCGCCTGTTGTGCTCCTTCTACTCATCCTTCGGCTCCCTCGTAAACAGCGGGGCCTCCCGGGACGAGCCGTGTGGGCTGACAGCAGGCCTTGGACACGTAGGCCAACCTTCACCCTCGTGGCTGGGCTGCGCTCGGAGTGGGCCGGGGGGGCAGCGAGATGGGCCTGGTGGGACGACGCTCCCCCCGCCTCCCCCTCTTCCCATCACCTCTGAGTCACTCCCGTTCTTGTTTTCAGTGGAGGCTTTCCATGGAAACCCACGCCGGGCGGGGCCAAGGCTGGGGATAAACACTCGCCGGCTGAATCACGCCGCCGGCCTCGCTGCAGCGAGCGGCAAGTGGGCGGCAGCTGTGCCAGGCTGACGGATGGGGGGGCGCCGCCACGAGCTGCCCACCCGGCTCCGGGGGGAGGGCTGGCCCCCGCTTCACGGGCGCCGGGCCGCGGGGTCTCCCCAGCAGCCCTCCCGTCCGCGGGGCCCTTTCCCCGGCTGGGCGCCTCTTCCTCCCCTCGGATCGGAGGCTGTGCCAGCCTTTCCCAGCCTGCTGCCCCCCGGATCCGAGGGGCTGCACCGCCCAGGAGTCCCAGCCGGTGGGCCCTGGGGTGACCCCCCAGGGAGCAGCGGCTCAAGGCTGGCAGAGGGGCTTGTTGCCATCCTGGACTGTGCGAGGCGGAGGTCGCTGATGGCGCTGCACCTCGTTCCACGGAGGATCCTGCCTTCACCTGTGGGCTCCTCCGTAATGCGCCGTCCGAGCGCTGGCTTCACGACCGGCAAGCGGGGACCCTCGAGGCTGGCGCTGCCGGCAACAGACGGGGGGGCAGGAGGGGCTGCTCGGCGTTGATTCCGCAGGTGGCGTGGCGTGGAGTCCGTGCCGCTTCTGCGGTGGCCCATCGGGGCGAAATCCGGAGAGCTGTGCCCGGCCGTTCCCACCAGGCCTGGGGTGGGCTCCGAGACGAGTCCCAGCCAAGGCTGCCGGGCTCGTGGCCGGCCTCTTCCAGGCCACAGCACGGGGCCTCGGCCTGCACCCAGCGGTGCTGCTCCCCCGTGGCGCCGGGCGCATGGCCGGGACCTGCCACTCGGGCCTTCTCCAGCGCCAGGGAGAGGCAGGCGTGGTCTCGGTGCCCAGTCGACCCGGACCGTTTGCAGCCGGGCGCTCTTGCTCCTTAAATTCTGAGTCACCCAGAACTTGGGCACTTTAGTCTTCCTGGCCTCCATCACACCCGGCTTGCTAAGGCTGAGCCCCTGGCCTTCTGCAGCAGACTGGGGGTCAGTTTGTGGACTGATTGTGCAGAGAGGTGGGGGGCGAAGAACCCCGGCTGGGGCATGTGTGCACAGGGGTGTGCAAGCACACGTGTGAAACAGCCCCCCAGCCCCCCCTGCTCTCAGTTCCAGCTATCCTGCTCTGGGTCCGACGCCTCGGTTTATCCAGCGACTCCGGCGATGCCCAGCCTGCCGCCTGCCCGCGACGCACAGCCCGGTGCCCTGGGCCCAGCATGCAACCCAGGTTGGCAGGCCGATTCGCGAGGAGGAGAAGAGTGCTGTGTGATGCGACGGCCGTCCTGTGCATGCAGCACACCACCAAGCGTGCGCACATGCGCACCCCCCCCCCCCAACACACACACCAGCTGCAAGCAGAGCTTTGGCTGCCCTTTGCAGCTCGGGTCTGAACCCTCTGTTCCCTGGGAGTTGCAGGAACGCGGCAGTGTGGAATTCGCAGCATAAACAAGCCGCTCTCTGGACTTGCCCTGGCAGGGGAACCAACTCTGGCCCGGTTGTTTATTTCAAGCAGCTGGCTGAAAATAAAAATAATGCTGAGCCGAGTCTGGCGAGGCTGGGACAGAAAGGCAAAGGGGCGGCACGGGGCTGGGCCCCGGACCCCGGTTCCTCCCCGGCTCTCCAGCTTCGGCAGGGAAGCTGCTGCCCGGGCGGACGAGTCCCTGCCATGCCCAGCCGCCCGCTGCCTCCACCCGAGGGCCCTTCACTGCCGCAGAGGCGAAAGGAACACCGACTTGTGTGGACGGGGCCAGTGGGTCGGGTCCAGACCGAAGCAGGATGCACGGTGCCTGGGGCAGCCCCGGAGGCTGGGGACCCCGGTGTGCCGGAGGGGAAGGGCTCGCCTCGCCACGTCACCGCCGCAACAGCCCTATGAAGTAGGCCAGGCCAAGAGTGAGTGGCTGGCCCGAGGCGCCCTGCCTGTGTCCCGGCTGTCAGGAACTGCGGCGCCTGCACTCTAACCACTGCGCCACGTTCCCCCAGAGGCAGGAAGACTCGCCGGGTGCGGGAGCCGGAGGGCAGGATGCCGCTGCGCTGCCCCGAGGCCACGCCGGGCAGATCCATCCGGGCGCCCGCCTTGCCCAGCCAAGCCCCGAGCGCGCTGGCGCCGCCTCCCGCAGACTGCGACGGGGCGCGGGCCGGCCGCCGCCTCTGGGCATGTGCAGAGCGCCTCCCCGTGGCTCTGGGCCGGCTGCCCCTGGCCAGCCCTCGGCGGCGGGGGAGGAGCGCGCTGGCGACGCCGGGAGCC
>NW_025335588.1:685065-701004 GCF_004798865.1 Varanus komodoensis
GTAGTGTTAGGGTTAGAAAAACGAGGGGTCCTGGAGCGATTCCGATGGTTGGAATGTGTGTAGAAGGGGCAAAAAAGATGAGCTGCACAGAAAAACCTACTCAAGGAGGGCTTTCTCAAAATCGGACATGCTTTCCCTCAGTAAAAACTGCATTTTCCCCTGTTTGAAAAATAAATGAAGATGTACGCTTTTGCAAAGACAATTGCTGCAGACTGAGCCTTGAGCATTTCAGGAATTTGGGTGGGTTTGTACTGGGCATCCCCCCCCCCCCCCGCTGTCTGGGAGAACCAAGTGTGAAGCCGCAACTTGTTGTGTTTTTGAAAGAGAAGTCAAGAGTGGCTTACGCGAAGCCCGCCCTCGATGTGAAACCCCCGTGCATCGGAGCCTTCCGAACGTGTGAGACCGGGCGGTCCTGCGAAAGCGCCCCCCCACTCGTTCTCTGGTCTCTCCCCCACCTGGCCTGGCCCGGCCCCTCACCTCTCGGGCGCCGCTCGCCCGCCGGGGCCGGTGGCTGCCGTGGTTCACGGTCCAGGGGCCCAGCGACTGGCCGGCGTAGAAGTCCATGGGGTACGTCTCCTGCCACGCCACCTGCTTCAGCGCCACGGCCGCCTGGGCGAGGGAGGAGCGGGAGGGTGAGCGGCGCCCGGCCCCCCAGCCCAGAGGGGCGCCCGCCGGGGCAGCCCCGGCCCCAGAGCCGGCCCTGGGCGGACCCGTTGCTCCCCTGGCCAGGTGGAACCTCCAACGGGACGCAGAAGGAAGCGGGCGCCGCATGAGGGGCCGGGGCAGGGAATGGGGCCGGTCCCAGACGGAGCGCCTGCCGGCCGTCCATCCCTGTCCCAGCCCACCCTCCCACCCGTCTGGGCCCCAGGTCCAGAAGAAATGGGCCAGGGGCTTTCCGGGTCCACTGATTCCCTGCCCGTTCGGGGGCCCACGCCCCCAGCAAGCAAGCCCCGCCACTCACCTCGTAGGGGGTGAGCAGGGGCTTGTCAAAGGCCTCCCCCCAGTCGATGGACAGCCGGGGACACGCGACCTGCACCCACCTGGATGGAGGACAAAGGGGGGCCCCTGAGAGCCGGAGCGGCAGGGTTGGAGGAGCCGCAGGAGGGGGTCCCCCAAAAGCCATGCCAGCGGCCTGGAGTAAGTCAGCCTGGCCCTCCAGGCATGCTGGACTCCGACTCCCATCATTCCCAGCCCTCCCTTTGAGCCCCGGGGCCATCCGGCCCGCACTCACGCCTCGACGTCAGAGAAGAGCTGCAGCTTCCCAGGGAAGATCTCCGAGAGCAGAAGCCGGACGAAGGGGCGCCCCACGGCCTGCAGGCTGGACTCCAAGTGCTGCGGAAGCGGGAGGGACGGGGCCCGTGAGCGGCGGTCGGGAGCCCCCAGGCGTCCTGCTCGCACCCCAGGGCTCCACGGGGCCCGGCACCTCTGATGCCTCCACACCTGCAGAGACCCTCCGCCTGCCAAGTTCTGCCTCAGTTTGCCGCTCGCGACATTCCCTGCCTTCAACCTGGACACGGCTTCAAAGCGGCTCGTTTTCGCCCGTCATCATCACGGGCTGCGTCGGAGGGGCCGCCACGGCCCTCCCCGCTCCCGCAGAGCCAGGACTCGGCATGCGGGCAGGGGCTGGCAGAAAGCGAGGGGCAGGCAGACCCCAGAGGGCCTCTGCTTCGAGATGCTCGGCCCCCCAGACAGGTCCAGGCCAGGCGCACCGGGGGGGGGGGGGGGTTGGGGGGCGGAGGCCCACCCGGGGGTCCCGGGGGAACGGGAGGGGGCCCCCCCCCCCCCCCCGTATGTGAGCCCTGGCCGACTCCCCAAGGGCGATTCCGAGCCAGGGAGGGGCTCCAAGCCACTCACCTGCAGGATGGCTGGGCACCCCTGGCGCCCCAAGGTCCCCAGGATCAGCCCCCACTTGTGGGCGCGGGCGGCCGTGCGGATGGCTGCCTGGCGAGCCGCCTGCATGCGCTCGTGGGCGTAATGCTCCCGTGAGAAGACCTTGCTGTAGGGGTCGTACCTGCGGAGGGAGGTCCGGTGGTCAGCAGGCCGTGGGGCCGTCCCAGGAAGGGGCCACGGGTGCCCCGGCACGATGCTGCTGTGCCTCAGACCGCTCCCCCAGCCCCACACGGGCCCACCAAAGGAGCATCTCTGCAGCGGAAGTGCCCAGAGCGGGGCAGGAGGGGAGGGGGCAGGGCGGGCGCAGGGAGGCGGCCGGCGAACGGAGCAGACCGCCGGCCCGGGCTGCCCGGAGTGGGCTGCCACCCCACGGCTCTGTTTTACCCGAGGGACGCGGGGCTACTCTGGCTTTGCAGCCCCCAAACCTTGAACCTGCAGACGGAGACACAAAGCGCCACGTGTAGATCCTGCCCTGGCAGCCCAAACCGCAAAACTTTTCGGTGCCTCGCGGTGCTGCCTGGCTTCGTCCCAATCCCGCTCTGCTACCAGGAGGGAAGGAAGACCCCTACCGAGCCCCCGGAGCTGCCTGCTCGTGAGGAGGAGAGCCGGCTGCACGCGCCCGGCCGGCCCGCCCCGCCGGCTCCTGGCCACGCTCCGCCACTTTCCCCCCTTCATCACTTGCCAGGGAACTGGGTGATTTGTCGCCACGCTCGACAAAGGGAATTTTAATCAAGCTGCGCCAGGGCCGGGCTGCCTCCCCGGCCCATAAAGCTGCCGTCCCCCGCCTGCCGGTAACAAACGACCTGCTCAGAAATTCAGATTCCGACGAGCAGGGCCCGGCCTCGCCCGAGTGGCGAATATTTCATCGCCTCTCAGCAGCCTCATCATTGCGTTTTATGGCCTCAGCCTGCAGCGGCCGGGGCGGGGGGGAGCATTTAATGGGTGCCCCGCAAAACGCTCTCGCAGGTGCTTGTCAAAATGTTTAGATTCCAGGGGAGTACATGGGAAGTGCTCCTCCACGTGAAGGAGGGCTGCCCGCTCCCCAGCCAGCCAGGCGCCGCGTCTGTCTTCCCAGCTTCTCCGCCCAGCGGGAGAAATGGCCCCAGCCCCCCGCTGCACCCCAGAGCCTCGCCTGCACGCTCCGAAGGGGTCGCTTCCGGCATCCGGGCGAGGGGCTCGAGAGGAGACCCTCCAGCCGGCCCTTTCAGACAGGCAGGAGGCGCCCAGAACAGGCACTCGTGCAGGGCACAACGGACACCCTCCCCATGGCTCTTTCCAAGCTGGGATGCTTTCCTTCGCGAGCTGCTTTCCCACATATTCTGCAGACTGTCCTCTAAGAACAAATTAAGCTTCTCCTGGCACTTCCTTCCGCCTGATAGGTTTCTTCGGGCCAGCCTGCATGTCTGAACAAGCCCCCGCAGGTCAGCTCACCCATGGGTCGTGCAGTTGGATGAGCGGGCCCGGTTCGCACGGCAAGACAAGCCCCGTTGTGCGGCAGCTGCGGATTGTGTCTTACAAGTGTGGGTGGGTGGGCAAAAGCAGCCCCGCAGGCACACGTTCCCAGGGCGGCTTGCTGGTCGGATGAACCAGTTGTCTGTCTCTGCTGGAGAGGACAGCAGCCCCGCCGGGGCCCGTGGAGTGCAGGCGGCGAAGTGCCCCGGGGCATCGTCCCCGGCGGCTTCTCCTCCTCTGCCCCGTGGAACCCTCTCCTGCCTCCCGCCGGGGGGCTGCCAGCATCTCAGGCTGAGCAGCTTTGGGGAATGAGACGAAGCTACCCCTGAAGCGGGTTTCAAAAGCGGGGGGAGCTCCGGGGGCTTTAAAAATAACGCAGGCCGAGAGCAGTGGGACAGGAAAGGGGCGCAGAACACGGGCGGTGGAGGCAGCAGACCGGGCTTCGCGACCTGGGAAGGGGAAGGAGGGGCCGCGCTTCCCGCTGGAGGGGGCTGGCGCCCGCCGGGCATCCTTGCCCTGCCGGCCCCTCTGTCTGCCGCTCTTCCCACCACCCAGCCCTGAATGCCCCAGCCGGCCTTTGGGGAGACTGCCCGACCCACGTGCCCACGAACGGGGCCAAGGGGCTGCAGAGGACCGGCCAAGCTCGGCCCTTTCCCTTTCCTCATTATTTATTTTATTATTTTTATTTATTTAAAACATTGTTATGCCGCCCCCATCGCAACGAAGCCTCGGGGCAGCTCACGTTATTTGAAATGTTGTCCTGTTTTAAGCATTGATTTGCTATATTCTTCTCAATGCTGGATCTTATTTAGGTATTTTATCGCCGCCCGGAGATGCTGTGAAGGGCGGGACACAAAAGCAAGCAAGCGAGCAAGCAAGCGCTCCCTGGAGCTCTTTGGAAGGAAGTTCTGCCGGACCCCCCACCCCTGCGCCGCCCCGTTCCCCCCATACCTGTAAGCGGGGATTCCCGGGTTGGCGATCATGATGGACTCCAGGTGGAAGCGCCCGTCCCCGAGGTACCTGCAGCAGAGCCAGGACGAGGTGCTTCAGACAGGATTGCTGAACGGAAGAGGCCTCGGGCCAGGCTGCTCCTGGGCCTGCGCCCCTCCGGCAGCGGCCCGTGAGCCCTTTGGGCCAGGGAGTCCTCAGCCAGACAGGCACCCCACATCCATTTCAGAGGCAGCGCCCCTCTTCCACTTTTTAAAACGCCGCTCTGCTTATCTCGGAGAGCTGCCTGTGGCTGGAGGAGTCTCTCTGCAGCTTCAGGAAGACTTCCTCCAAAGAAGCAAACAGGTAGGCTGCCTCCGAAATGGAGGCTCAGTGCAGCTGCCACGGCTGACGTCTCAGAAGTCCCCTTTTCCAGCAGCGGCTCTCATCGTTTGGCCTCCCTGACGGAAGAGCATCTCCCAAAGAAACCCCCCAGGTCCTGCATCCCGGCCCACGTTCAAAGGACGCGGTCCTCGCGCCCGGCCGAGAGCCTCTGGCCCCTGGATTCGAGGGCTGGGGGTGCTTGAGCACTGGGGCAAAGCAGGAGGGGCAGATGCCCAGCACCACCACCTCGCCCCGGGAAGGATTGGGCCAGGATGTGGGGGGGGGGGCTCTTAGCCGAGAGGCGTCTCCGCTTCCCTTTGTAATCGGATTTCAAGTCAGCAATTACATTTCCAACTCTTTCGTTCGGCCAGCCTAATGGAGTGAGAGGTCGGAAAATGAATTTGGACAGAAAACCTGACTAGATTTTGCCTCTAATTGGAGAATGACATCTCAGACGATCAAAGCTAATTTGCCTGCTTAACGTGTCTGTGGGGGGAGCCGGCCCGAGAGAACTGCACAAAAGCGAACGGGGACGAGCCCTGTCTTGGCAGCGCCCCGAGCCCGTTTGGCCTTCTTGTGCCTCATCTCCCGAACCCACAAGAGCCGCCCCAGAAGCCTCGCCCCGCCGGGGACCAGAGCGGGACCGGAGACGCTTCTGCGGGGAAAGAACGAGGTGGATCGCCTGGAAAGGGAGAGAAGCGCCTGGACGGGCCCAGAGAATTCACGCCGCTGGACTGCATCCCAGCCTTCCTCTCGCCAACATATTTGGCTCGTGTCTGGCCGGTGCTCACGGCATTTTAGCTTGCAAGCCCCCGGAGATGCCGAGGGACGGGCGGTCCGGGCATTCAGAGATGCCGCCCCGCTCCAGAGGAATGCCCCACGCGAGGATTATCTGGGCTGCGGCAAACGCCTGCCCAAGCCGACACAACACTGAGTGTGTGGCCCCCGGCCCGAGCCAGGAATGCCGGCCGGCCAGGCACATTGGAATGGCTTCCCACCCGCCGCTCCCGTGCACGGAGAGGCAAAGGCTGGCAGGGGCACCAGCCCTGCGGTCCCGGATTCCGCCCCGGGCGGCCGCGTGGAGTCCAGCAACAGCTCCCCGAGCCCCCGTGAGCCAGGCTGGGGGCAGCCAGAGGAGCCCCCACTCCTGCAGCCTGGCCAGCTTCCCCTGCGTTCCTTGGTGTGGCATTCACAGAGCATTAAGCGTCACGGCTGTAATTCGGCGGCTGGAGCCGCTGCCCTTTGCAGAGATGAAGGGGAGGCGGTCCCATCTTCCCCGGCCAGCCTCTCCTCCTCCTCGCCTCCCCGCCCCGGTTCTGGGCCCTGATGGGGCCGAGGGGAGACGGACCCGATGAGGCGCGCGGCTCCCCCATCCCGGCACTCCTGGGCCCCTCCCGTGGTCCCCATCGTGGGGGCCTGTGGCGCTCACCCCCCGCCCAGGATGCCGGGGCGCCCAAAGGGCACGGCCCCCCCGAGAGAGGAGCGCACGGCCCGCGCCTGCGAGCGGCCCGCCACTTACACGACAGCGTCGGTGTCCGGGGCCAGGCGGGGGGCCGTGCAGCCGAGCACTTCGCCGGGGGAGAGGGGCTTGCACTGCGGGGTGCAGACGGAGAAGTCGGGCCGGAGCTCCCGGCTGGCGGCCTGTGGGGAGAGTGGGCAGAGCGTGGGGACGCTGAGCAGCCCTGGCGGCGGAGAGCCGGACAAGCAGACCCAGCATCGTGTCTCCGGCAGGGGACTGCCAGAGGCCAGCGGGTTTCTGGGCCCCGGTGAAACCTTGCCATGTCCTCCTTTAGCATCTTCAGAGGATTTTAAAGGTGCTGCTGTGTCTTTCCATGGCTGTCGGCTTGTACTCTGGTTTTCCCTTTGCTTTTGTCCTGTGCTAAACCTTTAAAGGGTTTAAGTCCAGTTTCCTCATGCTGTACTTAGGTTTTACCATCCGCAAACCTCGTGGAAGGCTTGCTTCCCAGCTGCCACAGAAATAAGAACACGGATGGTATCCGTGGGTAGGCTGCTTCCGAACAGGGAGGTTCCAATGGACCCCAGGGCTGCCCAGAAGGCCCGTGTCCCCCGCAATGACACCCCCAGCCGTCCCGAAGCCACAGCAGGCCTCTCCTAAGGGGATGCTGCTGGGCCCACCCGGTGTGGGGACGGGCCCCCCAGAGCTCCCCGGAAGCGGCACCCAGAGCTCAGGCCGGGAGGTGCCCCACACCCCTGCCTTCCCGGAGAAAGACGGGACCCCCAGGCCGGAAGACAAGGGCGAACACCCCCCCCCCGGCATCACACCGCACGGACGGGCTTCCCCAGCCTTGAAGTGGCGCCGCCGGGAGCGCAGCTCGCCCGCCACCGCTCCTGACGAGGCATGAGGCATCCATTCCCGCCCGGAGCAGCTGCCATTTAACGCTCCAGCGGCGGCGCATTCAGACAGCCGCGGCGGCGCCCCCATCCATCTCTGCCCATCAGGCGGCTGCCGGCCCTGCTGGGGCACCTCCCGCCCAGTCAGTGCGAGAGCTTGCCTGCCTGCCTGCCTGCCTGCCGTGACATTAACAGAGCGCCCGCCCCAGGGCACACGGCGGGCAGGCGGGAGGTGGGGGCCGCCGGAGCGAAGATCCGACGGGCGGGGGGGCCGCAGGAGCTGCCCCCCAGCCGGACCGGGCCGGGCGCTGGCCCAGCATGCCCACGCCCGTCCGCCGCGTGTGCGGGTCCCCCGGGCCACGTGCCCCCTGCCGCTCGGGCCTCACGGCGCCGCCCACCTGCAGCGCCGACACGAACTGGACGGTGCTGAGCAGCGCCAGCTTGGCCCCCGCGCGGAAGTTGAAGCGCAGCGTCTCGACCACGTGGGCCGTGTCGATCTTGACGTCCACGAAGACGTACAGCATCTTCACGCCCTGCGTGGCGTCGATGGGAACTGGGGGAAGAGGAGGGGAAGGGTCTGCTCGGGGGCGTTTCCGGACGCTCCCCCAGCCCCCCGAGGCTCTTCCTGAGGGCAGGTATATTCCACGCCGCCACCCCTGCGACCGACAAGCTCTGGACAAGGTTTGGATTTCGTTCCATCCCGCCCTCTAAAATATCCAAGTTTCTAGCCCACGTGGGCGACGCAGACAGAGCAAGAACATGGCTCTGTGAGGACAGGCAACACTGGCATGCAGAACGAGGTGTGGTCTCCTCTGGAGTAAAACAGAAGCCTAGCGAAACACCCTCCTGGGAGAGGAAGCTGCTCTGGCCCGATCGTCTCCATGGGGGCATCCAAATGCCCCACGCGGAGACTCAGGGAAAGAGATCCTAGTGGATAAAAGCGTCTGCAGCAGAAACGAGCCTGGTGCACCCCCCCTGCAGTGCTGGCGCACCGGGATTGCCCCCTCATAAAGGGGCGCCCACCCCGTCCTTGGGGGATGCGATGGCGCACCCCGTGAAGCAGCCTTCCAGAGAAGGCCCCTGCCTGGATGGAACAAAGCCAGAGCGCCTGCAAGCACGTGCAAAGTGCTCCCCGCCCGTCAGGCACACGCCGAGCGCCCAGAGGGGCCGAGCCAGGGCGGCGGGAGAGGCGCACGGCAGCCGGTGCCCCCCCTCCACTCCAACGCCGCAGATCCACCTTAAGAGTGGAGCACACCCCCCCCCCACCCAGCCGGCACTCCTCTCCCTGTTATTTTGAGCCAATTCCATCCTGGGCGGACTTCAAAGTTAGCAGCATCTGGGACAGCAGCAGTTTCCATGGCAACAGAATCCAGAGTACCGTTCCGCCTAGGGAGCGATGCTCCTCCTCGCTCGGCCGCCTCCTCCCCGCGCCCAGCAACAGCCGGGCAGATCCGGGCCCAGGCGCCGCCCCGCCCTCCGGCCCTGGCCTCAGGGCCACGAGGGGGGCCTCTCGAGGGCTGGCAATGGGCTCTCGAGGGACAGGGGAGGGGCTCGGGCCTGGGTCTGGCCTCTCGGGGCGGCGGTGGGGAGCCCCGGCCCTCCCCTCTTGCAGGGCTGAGGGGTGCGCCCCCGCCGGGCCTGGCCGGACAGGCGGAGCTGCCCTTCGAGGACGGCCAGGCCAGCCCCCCGGGCCGAGCTACCGCCACGCGCCTCCAAGCCCCCAAGCCCGGACGCGGCTGGCTCCCTGCGGAGGGCTGGGCCTCAGCGCTCGTTTCCGGGGTGGGGGGAGAGGGGTGACCCCGGCGGGCAGCAGATACTCACTCAGGCAGCTGTGGCCGTAGTGGACCAGGAAGTCCGCCCCCAGGGCCCGGGCGGTGAAGTCGTCCACGCAGCAAGCCCCATAAGTCACGTCACCCATCACAACGGCTTCCGCGTCCGTGAACCTACAAGAGAGGGGAGCAGAAGTGGGGGCAAAGCAGGGAGGGGGCCAGGGAGGCCCTCGAGTCCAGCCCCGCGTGGGGCAGGAATCCAGGTTCAGGCCCCTCGGACGGGTGCCGTCCAGTCTCTGCTGGAGACCTCCGGGGGCGGGGGGCCCGCCACCTCCCTGGGCGGGCCGGTCTTTGCCGGCCTACCTGTGCCCTGACCGCGAGGCGGCTTTCCCAGGTGTTGGGGCAAGATCTGCCCCCCGAAGCATCAGCCCCTTAGTTCCTGTCCGACAGCCGGGACAGAGCCGAGCCCGCAGACCCCCCGTGCGCCGCCTTTCGGGCCGGGACGCACAACGGGCTCCCGGTGCCCCGCAGCCGCTCTTCCCCAGGCCGGGCTGCCCCTCTCCTGGCAGGCTGCTGTGTCAGCCATCTTGGCTGCCCTCCTCCCGGCCGCCCAGGGGCTGCTCCAGGCGAGGGCCGTGCTTGGGCCGCCCGAGCTTGCGATCAGCGAGACGCCAAGGTATTTCCCCCTGGGAGAGCTGCCGGGCCAGGCGTCCCCCACCTTGCGGCCTGACCAGCCACCTGGAAAGCCCACCCCTCCGCCGTGCTCTGCCCCTCAGCCAGGGCTGCGCTGGCCCCCCCTCCCTCAGACAAGTCTCCTCGCTTGCCCCCTCCCCCACCCAGCTGCAGGATGGGCACAGCCCTCGTCCTACCTTGCAGGGCTCCTGGATGGGAAAGCGGGAGCTGGAGAAATCACAGGCAACAGCTGGGAACCCCCCCCCCCCCCAGTACAGCAAGGGGCTCGGGCTGTGCCCGCCGCCGTCCGTCCTCCAGGCAAGCCCCCAGGGACTCCGGCCTGCTTCCAGTGGCCACCATAATCGGCCTCCTCAAGTGGAGAAAGCCACTCGCCATCACGGGATTGAGGCTCTCATCCAAATACTCGCGTCCCAAAGGGCTGTGCGGGGGGAGGCAGAATGGGGGGCAGAGACAGCCCCCTGGGAGGGGGGCCCCGCAGCCCCTGGACCGGCAGCGGAGGGGCCGATCCGTGTGCAGGGCGGAGAGATTCCTCCGCTGACCAGTCAGTATGCCTCACGCTCACTATTTAAAGACGGAGGCCCGAGTCCAGATGGGGGCACGGCTCCATTTTGGGAGGGGGCCTGTCCAGCTGGGGGAATCGACTGAGCCGGCAGCTGTTCCACCGGGATCACTTGGAAGTGTGACTTTCCAGGGAAGACTGGGGGGGGGTACCTCCACAGCCCCTGCATGCCCACAGTGTTTCCAGGGCTTTCCACAGAAGCGGACCCTCTCGAGAGAGGACAGTCCTCTGGGCATGTGCAAAGGTTCACCAGAGGGGAAGCCCCCAGGATGCGGCCCTGCTGGAGGGAGGGGGGCTTTCCAGGACCCGGTTTCTAGTCCTGCCGGCTGCAGAGAGCGAGTGAGGCCGGTGCCAGGGAAGCCATGCAGGCCTCTGGGGGGGCGGCGGGGGGACACGCCACGTCCGCCTGTCCGCCGAGGATGAATTATACAAAAAGCAGACGCAGGCAAGCGCCAGCCTGAGCTGCATAATTCAGAGAGGTCTCGGAGTTCAGCTTCCGAAGATGTGGGCCCAAAACTCGTCCGCTGCCGTGGTCGGCCGCTCCTGCCCCCACCTGCGACCGCTGCCCCTTCCCAGCCGCTGGCGCGCCTTTCACCTGGCTCGGCCTCGAGCCCCCAAGCCCTTTGCAGTGGGATCGAGGCCACCCCGAACCTTTTTGTATTAAACCCGCTGCTTGCCCTACAGGGCCCCATGAGCAGCGTGGGGCAAGGGGGCTTCTGTCGAGCCACCCCTGTGACGTTCCCAAAGACACCCGGGCGGCACGGCTGGAACCAAGGCGCGAGGGCTGAGAGACAGTTCGATCTGGCCCAGAAGTGGGGACAATTTCTAAGCCCCCCACAAATCATTGAGGGGGCAGCTGGGGTGCCACCCGAAGGGTCTCCCTGCTCAGCAGCAGCCGCCACGAAACCGGAAGGCGGCGCCTGCGCCCAGATATCCTGGTGGAGGGCTGGGGGCACACGGCTCCCCCGGGGGGCATCGGCAGCTCGGTGGACCACAGCGCTCCGGCGAGGAGGCCTTTCAGACATGCTCAGAGTTCAGCTGGCCACGGCGGAAGCAGCATGCCGGATGGCCCAGACGGAAGGCCTACTGGCCAGTCGCTTCTGGGGTGGCCCAGGAGAAGAGGGAGCACTGGGGAGCCCCGAACAAGCAGCGTCCCTTGCCAGCTGCCCCCAGTGCCGCCTGCCCCAGCTTCGCACAGGCCTCCGCCAAAAGGAGGGGGCAGAAATCCTTCCGCTCACAGCAGCCCCCCCAGGTCAAGGGGCTGCAGTGGGAGCGGAGCTGAGCGAGCCCGGTGCTGGCCACCCGCTGCCCCTGCTCGTGGCCTGCTAAATATTTCATCGGCAGACGTCTCTGGAAAAGACGCCGCGCTCGAGGCGGGAGCAGCAGGAGCGCCTGGGAGAGGAGGGGGCGACAGCCGTGTGTTGGGGGCACGGCCCCGGCAGCGCCCCCACAAGCGGCCGCTCCGCATGGCAATCGCGGCCAGAGCTGATGCACCGCTGGGCCGGGACCCTTTCCCAGGCGGGAGAGAGGCTGGCCCACCTCGGTTGTGCCCAGCCGGGGGCCTGGGGGGCAGGCTTCACACTCACGGAGTGCCCCAAAATGCCCCACAGCACTGGCGCCACCAAGTGCAGCCCGTGCTCCCTCTGGCAAGGAACCCGGGCAGCCCCCAAGGCCCGCTTCTCCCGCACCGGAGCCGCCCTGCGGGGCAGGGGGGCAGAGCGAGAGACTGGCCTGCAGACCCCCGGGGAGCCCCCCGGCTGAGCGGGGCTGGAACCCGGAGCTGCCCAGTCCCCACTCCGACCCTCAAATAGGCGTGCCACCCGGTTCCCAGTTAGGGCCCCCAGGTGCATGGCACCGCAGCTCCCAGCATCCCCAGCCAGCACGGGGAGCTGCAGCCCAACCTGCTCCTGCTCCGGGCTCGGGGGCAGGCCTGACCCCAGCAAGGGGGCCGGAACCTGGGGTCGCTCCTACGCTTCTCAGAGCGCCGGGGGGCTGGGCACTCGCTCCCTCCCAGGAGGGGCCACGGCGGCTCCGTGGCACACGAGGGCCGGAGCGCGAGGGCCAGAAGGCGAGGGCAGGGCAGAGGCCCCATGCCATGGGGCAGGGGTGCCCGGCCATGTCTCCCCCCCGTCCAGCGCGGGCCTTTCGGGGGGAGCCGGGGGGGCGGAGGAGAGCGGCAGCCGGTGGGGCAGTCATGCATGGCGCAGGTTTCATTCAGATAAAAGGATCGCCATAATCAGCTGCCTTTGAAGTCGAGACATGAAAGAGGCCCCTCGCTGGGAGGGAGGGAGGTGGGGGGCGGGGGAGTGGAGGAGCCTCGCAGCAGCCGTGGCCACGGTCCCGGGCTCCCCCCCCATGGCTGAGTCCCCGCCCCGCATCCACGGCTGCTCCCCGCAAGCCCGGAGCCGTTTGGGATGCGGGAGGCACGTGCGGGCCGTCCTTGCCCGTTCTCCCCCCGGCCGTCCCGGCATGGGGCCTCTGCCCTGCCCTCGCCTTCTGGCCCTCGCCACGGCCCTGCCCCCCGGGGGCCCTGCAGGGGTTCTGACCTGCAGCCCCAAATCCCCACCTGGCCGGGCCGCCCGGGTGCCCCGGAGGCCTCTCGGTTCTGCACCCCCTACGCGGCCTCCCACCCCATGCCCAGCCCCCCGGCCGGCTCGCGGATGCAGCGGGAAGGGCTGGGCCTCCGAGGGGCCAGCCCAGCCACTGCCCCACCCCCCATGAGCCCCCCCACTCACCTCTCGATGATGTCCGCGAGGGTGCAGGCGAACATAAGCAGCCCCTCCGGCATCTGCAGCGCCACTGCGGGAGAGGGGGCCAGGTCAGGGGCGGGGGCTGCCGTGCGCCGAGGGCCCCCGCTGCTCCCCGGAGCCCTTCGGACACACGCCCTGCTTCCCACACCTGGCCCGCCCCAGCCCAGGACCCCTCACACACCTGCACTACACCTCCCAGCATGCCTGGGGCCGGCAGGGCCGGAAGCCCATCATGCCCAGAGGGCGCCAAGCCGGGGGCGGCTGCTGCGGGGGGCACGGGGGCTGGCAGCAGCGCAGTCACCATCAAGCACCGCCCCAGAAGCGCCCCCCACCTGATGGGGGCTGACGCTCCCCTTTGACCGCTGAGCAAGGCAGCCGGGGAGGGCCGTTGCCCCTGCAAGGGTCCCAGGCAGCTCCCTCCCACCCAGAGGCGAACCTGCACCTCTTCGGACCTCGGTGGCACCGGGAGCGACTCCGGAATTGCCTCACCGCTGGCCTGGGAGCCCCTGCACCCGTTTTGGGACTCGACACCTTCGAGGTGGCACGGCAGACACCTGCTGCCGCGGCAGGGCCAGGCCCCGGCCTCCCCAGCGGGGACAGTTGCGGCGAGCCTCTGACCTCCTGGCCCGGCATGGCCGCCGGTGGCCCTGGCGGAGCGCCCGGCCGTCTCCTCCGGGAGACGAGGCGGCCGAGCGTGGCCTCCCCACCCGCCTTGTCCGATCCCATCAGCTTCACGCCGGCAAGGCGGCTCATCGGGCCGACAGGCAGCTTCTTGCAGCCAGCCGATCGCGGCGCGGCGGCACCGGGCGCCCACACGCGAGAGCTGGGCTCTTCCCCGGGCAGCGAGGAGGCGGCGGGCGGCCATCGCCCCACAGGTCCCGAGAGGCGGCGCTTCACTCCGAGCCGGCACAGGGCCCCTGCCCTCCAGCACACCAGGCCCGACGCGCAGCCCCCGGCCCGGGACACGCTCACTCACCCCGTCTGGCCCGCGCCTGCCGGATCCGCCACACCGTCTTGTAGACCTCGAAGTTGTAATTGTGGGGCAGGGCCGCCACGGCTGCCTGGAGCGCTGGGTCCGACAGAATCTCTTGCGGAATCTGGTGCGCCACCCGGCGGGGCGGCCGGCGGGCTGTGGGAGCAGCGGCAAGGGACGGTGAGGCGAGGGCCGCCCCCGGAAGACCCCTCCCCAACCGTCCCCTCTGGGAAAGGCAGCTGCGGTGCCTGTGCGGTGAGCACAAGGCACTCTGCGGATGCTCAGAGAGCCCCGCCTGCCTGTTATCGGGGTTTTTAATTTACATATTCTATATTTTTTGTATTATATTTATTTATGTAAGCCGCCCCGAGGCGTTAAGCGATGGGACGGCATATAAAAACTCTAAATAGATAAACAGATTATTATTATTATTAAAACATTTTTATGCATTTTTATAGATAGATAGATAGATAGATAGATAGATAAAACATCAGCCTCTGCTTCGCCATGGGCTGGGCCCCCGAGCAGGGCGATGAACGCCTCGCTGATCCGGCACCACGGCCGGCCGCTCCTCCAGCCAGGGGCCTTTGTGGCCGGGTGGATGGCCCGGCAGTGGGGCGGGAGGGCGAGCACCCCCCACCAGCAAGGGGCTCTCTCAGGACACCCTCCGCAGTCTTGTGGGGCGCGCAGAGGTGGTGCCGGGGGGGGGGAGCTCAGGCCAGGAGGGGCTGAGTCACCCTGTGGCTCGGGGGCCTGGCGCCTCCCACCCCGGGGTGGGGTGTCGGAACAGGCCAGGCGGGTGCTGACGCGTCTACGAGGGAGGGCGCCCGCCCGCTCTTCTCACCCCCCACACAAACATCACACATTTGCACAAACACCACTCTGTGAATCGCGGCCCTTCGGCGGAACCTGCTCGTGCCGCGGCCGCCCACCGTGTCCCATCTTTGGGGGAATCCGGGTCGAGGAGCAGCGTTTGGGGGCTGATCTCAACCTCAGCCGAGTTCTTGACTTGGGGCTGGGGGGAGGGTTTGGACCCCCTGGACCCCTGAATCGCCTGCTCCCAATGGGTTTTTTCCTAAATGTATTTGGGGCTGTTTGTTTTCCGAGGGCAGCATTTTCAGGGCGCTTTTGCTTTGCTGGGACGATCGCCGAGCATTTATTTTGATTGGGCGTTCCTCGCCAGCCCCCTCGAATGCCTCTGGGGGCAGGAAAGCAGGATATAAGTCAAACGGGGGGGGGGGGGATATGGGGGGGGGGCCCCCCCCGGCCCCCCCCCGGTTTTGGGGGGGGAGACCCCCCGCCCCCCTGGGCGGCGGACGCGGGGGGGTGGGGGGGGCGGGGGGGGGGGGGGGGCGCCCAGGCTGGGGAAGCGGGTCTGCAGCCTGGGCCCCCGCTGCCTCATCGAAGGCCTCCGCACCTTCCCCCCTCCATGCCGACGCCTGATCCCAAAATACCCCCGCATGATGCACGCGCTCGCCCAGCCCGCCCCCTCGCAGGCCAGCTTTGGAACAAGACAGTCCACGCGGTGCCCCCGATCCGTTCTGCTTCTCCCCGCCACCTTTCACCCCCCCCCCTCAAGCGCCCTGCGAGGAAGGCCGGACCGAGACCGGCCCACTGGCTGCGCAGCGGAGAATGGAGGCGGCGCTCCAATGCAGCTGCGGGCGCCCGGTTGGGGAAGAGTACAGGCAGTGGGGCAGAAACCAGGCCCGCCGTCCTAACGCACGCTTGGAAATATAAAACACGACACACGTCTTTAAACGGATAAACACGATACAATGCAAAACAAACAGACAGCCAAGGAAGCAATAAACGGCGACTGTCATCTGATTGTCTGGCAAAGGAAGACGCTAAGAATAAAATCCGGATTAAAAGCAGATCTGAAAGCGCAGCAGAAAAACAGAGAGATTAAACGCGGAGCAAGAGCTATGAAAACTTGCAGTAATAAAAGCCACAAGCCTCTGCGAGCTTAGACAAGCGCGAAAAGTCCACAATTCCTGGCATGCTATGGCGACGCCTAGGCTATGCCGACTGGAGCATGCTGGGAGTTGTAGGCCTTTCCCCCCACCGAGCGCAGGCACTGTGCTCCGATCATGCTGCCAAGGGGAAGCGCGCCTCGCCGCCTGCTCTGGAAATCTGCCCCGCTGCAGCGCCTCCGCGAGGGGCTCTGGGCGCCCCGGCCTCCCCCCCCCC
>NW_025335588.1:701104-706988 GCF_004798865.1 Varanus komodoensis
CCGCGCCTCCCCCGCTGCAGCTCGGGCGCAGCCCGGACGGGACGGGGCCCGGCGCGCGCGGACCACGGGCCCCCGAGGACGGGCGCCGGGGCCCGGCCGCTGCCCCTGAGCGGCGCCCGCACGCCTCTCCTCGGGGCCGGGGCGCCGGGCGGGCGAGACCCCGGCCCCGTCCTGGGACGAGCCGCGCGGCGGGGTCGGTCCCGGAGGGGGAGGGGCAGGCTCGGCACGTCGAAAGCCTTGACAGACAGCTCTGGTCGCCATGGCAACGCGGCGGCGAGCCCCTCTCCCCATTGCCATGGAAACCAACTTGAGCGGGCGGACCCCTCCCTCCGCCCCCCACCGGGAGCTCCGCCACTCCTGCCGCCGCCGCCACGTGCTCGCGGAGCGGGGACTGCCCTGCCACGCTCCGGCGGATCGGGGGCGGCAGGCGCTCCGGGCGGGCGGGAAGGCCGCCTGGGACGCGCCGGCCGGGGAGCCCCGCCTGGCAGGCGCGGCGGCGGCCCCTGCTTCCCTCGCCGGCCTGGGATGGGGCGGCGGGGCAGGGCCGCCCGGACTCCGTCCTGCGGGGGCGCCAGTGGCCGCGCGAAGACCTCCCGGCGGTGGAGCGCTGAGGCAGGCGCGCTTCCCCGCGGGCGGAGGCCGGCCCGGCCCGGCCCGCCCGCACCGAGCGCCGCTCGCCTTCGGCCAGAGGCGCGTTTGGGGGCCAGGAGGAGGAGAGGGCCGCGCTGCGCTCCACCTCTCCCGGCGCTTTTGTCCCAGGACGGGGGAGGGTGCGGAGGGTCTCGCCCGGCCTGTCCGGGCTTTCGGGGGCTGACTGCCCCGCAGCCGCCGCCGGCGCCCCGACAGCCGCCCCGTCCGCGCAGGGAAGCGCCCGCTCCGGCGGCGCCCATCTGCTGGGGACCCGGGCAGGGCCGTTGGCGGCGGGCGCTGTCCGGCTGGGGCGCCCCTCCCGCGGCGCGCCTGCCTCCGCAGCCCCACCTCGCCCTGTTCGCCTCCCGGGATGCCTCTCCAGCTCCGAGCCCCTCGCCAGGGACCAGCGCCTTGAGCAGCCCCCGGCCCGCCCCCCGCCCCGAGCCGGGTCCTGCGGCGCCAGCCGCATCCCGCGCTCGCTCTCGCCCCGCGCACCGATCGAGGGACGCGCTTCACTCAGACAAAGGAGGCGAGCCAGAGGCGCCCCTCACGCTGCCACGGCGGCGGAGCTGGCCTGGGGGGGAGGGTCGGGACCCTCGAAGCCCAGCAAAAGGGCGGGCTGGTGGCTCCTTGGGGCAGGGACCTGGGACTGCAAGTGGCCCTTAAGGGACTCTCTTGGGACGTGTTCCCAGGTGCCCCCCTGAGGTGGGCGGCAGGCACATGGGCAGGCACCGAGCCTGGCAGCGTGGCCTTGATGGCGACGGGGGGGGGGGTGCCTTTTGATTCCCAAGTGATCCCCAAGTCGGCCTCTCTCAACGTGTTCTCGAGGCTGACCAGGAGACCCAGAAGCCCTGCAGCTGCTTGCGGGGTGTGAAACCGTGAGAGTTCAGGCAGGGCAGGTGCTGTGGGAGAGATGCCTCCCTTACCCCCGAGGTGGGGGAAACAGGCTGGTGGGCGGAAGCTGGGGAGAGAGCGAGGCAGTGAAGCCGGGGGGAGGCAGGGGGAACTGAGCCCAGCCTTGCATGCTCCCGGCGATCGGGGGGGGGGGGGCTGCCTCTCTGCAGAGGTCCGTTTCTTCTCGCTTGCTCAGAGAACCCAACTTTGCTTGGGGGTGTGCAAGAATCGCGAAGCACAAGCACCAACAATGAAACAACGAATACCATCAGCACAGAATAAAACCATCGCAAGTGCGGGAGGGGTGGTCAGGCGGCCGGGCGAGCTGAGAGAGGAGGACAAAGCACAGGGGCTAGAAGTGCCCGGCTTTGTCCCGTGCCCAAAAGGTCAGG
This sequence comes from Varanus komodoensis, assembly GCF_004798865.1. Taxonomy (NCBI): domain Eukaryota; kingdom Metazoa; phylum Chordata; class Lepidosauria; order Squamata; family Varanidae; genus Varanus; species Varanus komodoensis. Next base: position 703,021 of record NW_025335588.1, read on the forward strand.
CAGTGGGAGCCTCTCTCTGTGAGGGCTCCCGGGGAAGCCTCCCCTTCTCTGGCTGACTCTTGGGGTGTCCGTTGACACCCCCTTTGCTCCACAGGCACCTCCATAAAGCTCAAATGCCTCTGTCCCGAAACGCCTCGGGCTTCCAGGGACCTTTTCCAAGGGAAACAGATGGGGGAGCGCTCAGCACCGCTTGCACACCCGGCTGCGCAACTGCAGGGATGTGGCCGAGCGGTGCTGAGTGGGACTCAGGCCCTTCTCCTCCCCACAGAACAGGCCCAGCCGCCTCTCCCTGCTGCTGAGAGCCGGCTGCTTTGGGGTCAGCGGGCACAGCCGCTCGGAGCCTCTCCTGCTCATGCTGAACCACGGCCAAACTGCCGAGCTAGAGGAAAGGCCACGGAGGAGGCAAAATCGTGGTTCCACGAACACACCCCTTGCAGAAAGCGGGGTGGGGTGACGCTCACCACCCTTTCCCTGGCCTCTCTCTGGAGGCAAGAACTCCTTGGGGCGCTCCAACCGGGAAACGCCCCCAGGCATTTTCTCCACTTTTTTGTGGGCAGCGAAATGGGGAGGGGGAGATTTTGTAAAATAATCTGGTCAAATCCTCCTGCCAGTTCTTCAGCCAGGGTGGCAGCCAGGTCTGGAATCGCCTGCCCCATCCTAGGAGGAGCGGCAGTGCCCGGGGAAGGCGAGGCAGAGATGGGAGACACGTTTGTGGAGAAGCCTGTTCCGGCCCTCGCTGAGCAGTCTGCCTCTTCCATACACGGAGCCGGGGGGCCCTGGGTGCGCCTGGTTCATGCCCTGTTTGTGGGCCTTCTGATGGCACCTGGACAAGGCAAGGCACGGGTCTGAGCCGGCAGCAGAGAGGGCCTTTTTGCGGTGGCCCCTGCAGGTGGAACGCCCTGCTCTAGAGGCTCTTGAAGTCTTTTGGGAAACCAGCGGAGACCTTCTCATGCTCTTGGGCCTCAGGGTCTCCATTCGGCTTCGACCCTCGCGCGCACCTCTGGGGTAGCCACACCGTCCCCCTGGCCCTGCCCCGCAGGTGGGCTTCTGGGCTTCCTGGCGAAGCACGCAGGGGCTCGGCTCGGGCCGCTCGAACGCACTGCCGCTTCCCACGACGGCCTTCCCGTCACAGGACGGCTGGAGAAACGCTGGCGGTGATGGATGAGTGGAGGGTGTTTACTCTCAGACTGAAGTGTTGATCCTTCCGAGCTCGGTGATGGACGGGGTGCTTGCGCTTGAGTTCGGGGGGGGGCGGCCTCCTCTGGAAGCAGATGAGCCCTGTGGAGTGGGGGGGGGGGTCGCTTTGCAGCGCCCAAAGGCAGGCAGGCAGGCCCCCTTTTCAGGGACTAAGAATACCGCCTTCCACCTGCTGTCCAAACCTACCCCCCACCCACTCTCTGCTTTGGGGCATTTCCCCTCCCCACCTCTCCCTTCCACTCCTTCCTCAACTCCCCTCCCAGCAACCCCTCCCTCTGGGGTCTTGAACCCCCTTCCCGGCATGGAAGCCCCACAGGGTGGAAGCAGCAACGGGCTGTGCTGCTGCAGCGGGGCTCATGCCCAGGGGGCCGGGGACACCCTGCTTCCCCCTTTCCCCCCGCTCTGAGCCAGCTGCATGAGGACGGCTTGCCAGGGCCCACCGCATCTGCCCTGTGCTATACCGGCAAGCGCCCGGTAGTCTGATGGGCCTGCCCTGCCACCAGGAGCAGCCAAACACCAGGCGGGGCAAAGGGGGGGCCGGCAGGCAGCGGTCGGGAGGACTGGGGACACACAGCCCGCTCGGTGCCCCCCAAGCTCGCCCGTGGCCGTTAGGGGGGCGGAAGACGCTGCCCCGTGGCCCGCCCGGGCGATTTGCCTCCAGCGAATGGGCAGGGGGCCCATTTTGCCCTCGGCCTCGGTCAGCAAGGCGCTTGGGCCGGCCCCGGGAGCGCTTGGCGAAGCGGGCTGCCTGGGCCCGCGGCGGCCCCTGTGCACGCGCAGAGCAGGCGCCGCTTAGCAAGGAGCTGCTTTTCGGGGAGGGTGGCCACCTCCTGGCCCAGTGGCTCCTCCCCGCTTCTCTGGGTACATGACGAAGCAGCCCATCTGCTCGGCTGGAGGCTTGGGCCAAGCAGATTGTGGCGAGCGGCAGGCACGGTTTTGCTTGGCGCCTCTTCTCCCCCCGCCCGCCGGGAAAGCGGCGCTTTTGGCCCTAGCTGCCGCTTCTCCTCCGCCCTGACCCAGAACGACTCCAGGAGTGCGGAAGAGGAGGTGGCCGGGAAGCGAGGCTGGGAAGAGGCGGGCTGCACGCCCAGGCTGGATTCCCAGGGACTGGGCACGGCTCGGGGGCAACGTATTCCTTTGTGTGGCCGGCGTGGGAAGGCAGGCCAGAGCCGGAGACAGTCAGGGGTTGGCCCCCAGTGACGTCCAGCTGGGGAAGCCTGGGGTGGCTCTGCCCCGGCGGGCCTGCCGGGCTTTGGGGGCAGCCTGGCCGAGGTCGTGTGGCGCTGAAGGAGGCTGTGCGCGTGTGTGGGGCTCAGAGGAGCGGCAGCCCAGGCAAGGGGTGGTTCGGGGGCATGTGGCCTGAGGGGCTGCCTTCCCCCGAGCCCATTGCGAGGTTGCTCAGGAGCGTCCTCCACATGGTCTCCCATCCGAGTCCCGGCCAGGACAACCCAAATAGCTTCCTGGGGGCCCAGCGCTCTGGATCCCTCCAGGGCAGCTCAGCACCCAGCGCTGCGGCCATGAGTCTCTCTCCTCACTGGGCCTGCCTGCGGCCGGCACGAGGGGCTCCCGGGGGCGGCCTCAGCTCCCACAGCACTCGCACCGGCCGTGGCGGGAGGAGAGGCTGGTGGGAGGCGAGGGGACGGGCTGAGTGTGCCGGCCTGCGAGCGTGCCAGGACACCCCACCTGCGGCCAGCGCCCGGCCAGCTTGCGGGAGGCGGGGATGACTCAAGCGCTGAGCAAGAAGGCGGGCGGGGGGGGCAGAGCATCTGCTGCTCAGCCTGTGAGGAGGAGGCGGGTCCTGGTGCCACTGCACGTAATCAAATGTCAGGGAACAGGAATCCAAAATCAGGGGAGCGGTGCCCGAGTGACGCCGCAGCTGCGAGGAGGCCTGGCCCTCTGGCGGAGTCCCTGGCCGCCCCCAGCCCAGTGGCAAGGGGCCCACAGGACAGCTGCCGGAGACCCCGGCGAGGAGGGGCGTGGAGCCTTCTCCAACCCAGCACTCCCCGGACGGGCCAAACAACAACGCCCAGCATCCCCCGTCAGGGCCGACGCTGCGATGATGGGAGGTGCCGAGAACTGAGAGAAGCCACTTTCTGGGGAAAGGCAGCCCCAGGCCGCAGCCCGCGACCTGCCCAGCTTCTCCAGGACTCGGGCCCTTCTGGGCAGCCCCGTTTGGAGGACGGGGCCTTTCAGCCTGCACTGCCCACAGCAGCCCCTGCTTGGCCACGGTGGGAGTAGCGGGCCGAGCGAGCCACGCCGAAGGAGCAGGTCAGGCCTCCCCGAGTGGCCCTCTGGGACGGGGGACGGGGGACGGGCCCCCACCCTCTCCTGCCCACGCAGTTCCCCGGGCTCTGCTTCTTGGGCACACCGGCTGATTCTGGAAGGCCCGAGCACGGAAGGGGACCCTTCCAGCCTGCCCCCGGCCTGCTGCTGCGTGTGCCCGCTGACCCCTGCGGCACCCCCATCTCTGCTCCGTTTCCAGCGCTCCAGGCAGTCCCCACGCACGGCGTCCCCCCAGGGCTGGAACACAACGCCGGCTCCCCCCCCCCCAGCAGAGCCAACCCATGGGACTGCGGTCCAGCCCCTCTGGGGGGCCCCGGGTTTGGGGTTTGGGGCAGGCGGCGCGTGGGCGGGGAAGCTGAGCGGGTCTGCGCCTGGAGGGGGCCCCGATCCCCGCAGCGGGAGGAAAGCGGGACGCACGTACAGGAAATGAGCGGGCCGATGTGGGGCAGCTGAGCGCCATCGCCGTCCCGGTGCCGCCGGGAGCTGGA
>NW_025335588.1:707088-738016 GCF_004798865.1 Varanus komodoensis
TTCGCGCCGCCTGCGGGATCGAGGGCCGTGGGAGCCGGACTCCGGCCGGGGTGCTCGGCCGGGCGAGGGCTTCGCGGGGGCGCGCCCGGCCTCCAGAGCCGCCTTGCGCCGGAGCGCGCCGCATCCCCCGGGACCGTCCGGGCGTCAAGCCGCGCCTCCGACCCGCTCCGGCTCCGCCCGCCTCGCCGCCCTCCGCGCGGTCGCCGGGCCCGGAGCGTCGCGACCAGCCTGTGCCGGGGAGCGGGCGGGGGCGCTGGGCTGGCCGGTCGGCCGGAGGCGCGGGACGGGGGTTGCTGCCGCCGCACGGCGAGCGGGGACGGGCTCGGGCGGCGGTTCAGGGGGCGCCCCGCCGCCAGGAGCGGGGACGGCCGCCGGGGCGGGCAGAGCCCTCTGCCAGTGCCCGCCGCGGGCGGCTCGTGACTTGGGGCCGAGCGGCGCTCCCCGCCCGCCGGCGCCGCGGTCTCCGACGCAGCTCGCAGTGTGCGCCCCGTTGCGAGCCGCCCCGCGCTCTCCCGGCGCGAAGGGGAAAGGCGGGCGCGTCCCGCTTCCGAAGGCGCCGCGCACCTCGCAACTTCGCCCCCCCCCCGGGTCCCGGCCCTGCGCGTGTGGTGGTCTGGCCCGGGTCGCCGCCGGGACGGGGCCTGATCCCGGTCGCTGCTGCCTCCGCGGGCTGGGGGCCTCCGCTGGGCGGCACGGGGCGCGGGTCGAAGGGGGCTTTCTGCGCGCCCCGGCCGGAGGCGCATCTCCCCCGGGGGAGCTCCCAGAGAAGAGGGGCTTGGTGCTTGGCCGGGCTCATGCGCGCGCCTTTGCCTCCGCGGTGCCGCTGGCTACCGGAGGGGGGTGGCGTGGCGTGCGCAGGGGGGATGCAGGGGGGGATGCCGGGGGGGGGGGCGAGGGCTGCCCAGGTGTTCCGGGAGGCAGCCCTCCCCTCCCCACTCCGCTGGTCTTCCAGCCCCCTTTCTAGAGCTTAATCCCTGTGGAGGAGCTGCCTCCCCTGCCTGGCGAGCTCAGCCCCAGTACCTATTTTTACCATCCCAGTACGTGACATCTTCTTCTGAGCATACCTGGAGCAGCTTTGCTCTCCCCCTCACCAAGGGCCCCTGGAGCACTCCCGCTGGCGTCCGACCCCCTTCCCCTCCAGCTCAGAGGGGGGCTGCTGCAGAGCTTCAGGGGCACAATTCCCCCTCGCCGCCCCCTGGGATGCCGCACATGAGGCCTCGGAAGTTTTTGGCCTCGTTAAGTGAGTCGAGCCGGAGCCCGAGCGCCAAACAGGCGTTGGTTAAGCGGCACCATGATTAATTATTGAAAATCTTGTAGCTGCCTCTCACCAGAATGTATCTATACATCAACCACAGAAATCAGTTCCCACCCGCGCACAGTTAATGCCCGGCCTGAATAATTCAGCAGGCTGTGAGCCAGTGGCTGCCCGGCCTGGGGCCCCGGGGCCCCACTCCCCTCACCGGGCAGGCCTCCTGTGGGGGAAGAGCCAGAGCCGACCCCAAAGAGCCCTCTTCCTGGAGCCGAGGGAGTGAGCAGCCGCGGCCAGATGGGGCGGGCTCTGGGGCTGGAGGGAGAGCAGGCGCTGCGCCCCTCAGTTCACGAGCAAGCCAGAGCGCACGGAAGGGAAGGGAACGAAACGAACTCCAGAGCCCCCAGGCAGGCCAGCTCCATCCATAGGAGCCTGCAAGGCGGATGCCTCTGGCTGCGGCTTCTCCCTCAGCCCCTGCTGCTTCTCCAGCCCGCAGGCAGCCAGGCCTCTGTGGCAGCTCAGCTCCTGGCTGAGGAGCCCGAGTGATGTGGGGGGGATTCCAGCCTCCGGGATGCCATCCCGGAGCTGCTGCACCTCGGAATCTGGCCTCTGGGCAGCCGGAGCACTTGTGGGGACCTGACCGGGGCCTGGGGCATCAGCGGGGCACCCGCAGCCGACCCTGGCCAGAGCTCAGAGCCCCGGAGCAGCCGCGCTCAGCCTGCCAGGGCAGCCGGTCCCTGCCAAGAGCTCTCCGCGCTGACATGCAATCGGGATTAGATTGTGAGCGGCAGGGCCAGCCGCCCCGGCAGAAGACCTGGCTTCGTCCATGGCAGCCTCTCCCGGCTGAGCTGGGAAGAGCCCTGCCTGAACCGGGAGAGCGGCTGCTGCCGGTCCGTGTCCATGAGGCTGGCCCAGATGGCGAAAGCAGGGTCTGACGCAGCTCCCGGTGTCCCCACAAAGGGGGGGCAGAGCGGAGCCGCGGCTGCCAAGGAGCAGTCTTCGCAGGCAGCATGAGCAGCCGGGCCGGCGGTGTGTTGCGGGGAAGGGGTGAGTAGGGGCCTGTGCCCCACCGGCCGGGGTGGGTGGGGAAAAGGCCTTTGCGGGTTGATTTCGGCTGCCGTTGCATGACCCTCGCACGCCTCAGACCAGCGGCTATCTGTGCGCTTGCCGGACGAGGGGCCAGGCGGTTGGTGGGCGGCCAGCCGGCCACCGGCCTGGCCGCAGTTCTGTGTGTGAACACCCACACCTGGCCGGCCAACCGTTTTTTCAATCCAGCTGCAGTTAAAAGTGTGCCAACTACCTCTCTCGAGCTGCGAAAATGCTCTGGACGACTCGGGGAGGGAGAGAGGGAGGGAGGGAGCACAATCGTTCGTTCGTTCCTGAGAGCAGCCCTGTCGAGGCTAGAGAAGGCCGATCGCAAGGGGCTGGAGCGGCTCCCCCCCCCCCGAATGGGAACTGTATGCAGGGTGGGGGCTCTTTCGTTTAGAAAAAGGCAAGTGCGTGGAGGTGTACGGAAGGCTGCCTGCGGGGGAGAAAGCGGGCAGATCTTGTTTTTCTCCCTTTCCACTCCGAATCCCAGAACCTAGAGGGTCACCCCATGAAATTGAGTGGTGGCAATTTCAGGACAGCTCAAAGGGAGCCTGAACGGGCCGCAGCGCTGAGTGGCCCGGTGGCATTTGCTAGCCCACGATGCTGAGCTGACGGCCGAGCTGGGTGGCTGTGAAAATGGGCCGGACGAAGAGGCGGCGGCGGCTGCCCCGGGCGGCCCGAGGCCTGTGGATGAGCCACCTGCGTGCACCAGCTCCTCTGCACGGTGGCGATCGTGGTGGCCCCCGCACTGGCCAGGGTGCTAACTGTGGGTGCCGTGCAAGCGAAGTTGTGCAGGAGGGAAGTGTTCCAAAAGTATACGAATGAATGGCGTGTTGTCGCTATGACAAGGAAAACCTGTGAGGCCGATAGGCGTGGGCGGCCCCGACACGGGTGCAGAAGGAGCCGTCACTTTTCTCCTCCTCGCGCTGCTTGATTTCGCGGCCCGACGCTTTCCCTGTGACCCGTGGGAGAGACCTCTCTGCACGTCCTGCCCCTGTGTGGGGCCCAGGTGGGGCGGCAGGCTGCGGCCTTCTCTGTGGTAGCCCCCAGAGGAGGAAGCCTGCCTGGGGAGGTCCCGCCTCACCCTTCCCTTCGGGATCTTCTGCAGCCGCTCCAAGGCGAGGGGTTTTGGGTCTCGGCCGGCGCTCGCGATGCTTTGTTCTCCGGCGTTCCAGTCTGCTCATTGTTGGGGTTTGGCGAGGTGGCCAGGATGGCATTTCAATTGATTTTTATGACAATTGCGCACAAGATTTATGCTGAGTGCTCCACTTGGAGTGGGGAGCCCAGCAGGTTGGACGGCGCAAAGCAAAGAGATAAATCTCCGCGGAGGATCAGGACTCAGAGCTGCATGTGTGAACGCATTTTTGGGGAGGCCTGGAGTGGTCAGGCGCCGGCTTGCTGATCTTGCGGTTCATGCGGGGCGGGGGGGGGCGGGCATACGGAGACAAGATCCGAAGGGAACTGGTGGGGGGCGGCTAGGGGGCACGTTGCCGAGCCCTCTGGCTCACCCCTTCTGGCAAGGCACCTCTCTGCCGGCTCAGTTGCAGGGGGACCAGGCAGGCGTGGGGCGGGCCGTGGGGCTGGGGGCGCCTGGACCCCTTCCCCACCCCGGGTGTGGCCCCCGCCCTCCTCAAGTGGCTTGCAGGTGCCCGGAGCCTCCCCCCCCCCCCGACACGCACGAGCCCAAAGGCCACTGAGCTGCCCACGGCCTCTAATCCGGATTAGGGGTTCAGCAATCACGGGCGAGTTCTGAGTTAAAGAGATGTCTGTGAGACACATAATCCCGTTCACAAGGCGACTTAATCCAGGCCGACTCCCTCGTGCCAAGTGGCCCCTTCCGTCTCGCGTCCCACGGAGCCCACATGGGAGTGGCCGGCGGCCGTGCGGGGGCGAGAGGGGCGTCCTCCAGCCCCCCAGGGACTGGCCGAGGGCCGGCCTGGTGGGGGCAGTGAGTGTGGGGCGGGAGCAGCCCCAGCAGCCCGGCCCGGGAAAGGTTGGCTCAAGGTCAAGGGAGCCGGCAAGGTCATGGCCAGCAGCCCGGGAGCTTCGGGGGTCGAGCGGAGCCCGGCAGCCTGCCTGGGATGCTCTCCGACCCCATAAAGGCTCGGGGGCAGCCGGCAGCCGAAGGGCATTCTCTTATGTTCAGCTCAATGCGCCGTGGGGGGAGGTGGGTGGGGAGCAGAGGCACCCCGCGGGGGTCCGGGGTTGTGAGCAGCCACTTGCAAGGAGGGTCCCTCCTGCAGCCCGGGGGGGGCATGGTGGATGTGCCCCCGGGGCGGGCCGTGCTGTCCCGGGCCAGACACAGACTGCCAGGAGGACAGGGCCGGGTCGGTAGCCGAGCTTCCAGGGGGAGGAGCACTCATCTCCTTTCTGAAGTCGGTTCCTACCCTTCTCCAAAAGGGGCCGAGCAAAGGGCTCTCTGCACATGCTCAAGGGTGCTCTTGTTCTCACTTTGAGTTGCAGGGCTGGTGCCGCGAATCAGCCGGGGGCCTGCTGAGACTCGGGGGTGTTTTTTTCCTGAACGGACGGCAGCCGGGCCTAGTCTGCCTGCGGGGGGGGGAGGGTGCAGGCGTGCTGGGAGTCACCGCCCCACAGATCCCCCCACCTTCCCGCTAATTGACCGCAGTCGAGCTGCAGCGGGGGCACCTCGCAGGGGAGGAACCCGAGAGTTCACCCACCCCATTTTCTCCCTGACCCCAAGGAGCTTAAGTGCCCACAAGGAAAACAGCTCTCTCTGCCTGGAAAGGGTGATTTATGGGCTGGCAGGCGAGGGCGAGCCGCAGGGGGCGGGGGGAGAGCGCTGCAGGCGGGTGGGGCAGCTGGGGAGGAGTCGTGGGGGCCAGGAAAGGGGCTCTCGGAGGCTCCAGGGTGGCCCCTCTGGGTGGGCAGGGGGAGCACAGAGGACCACCCCAAAATGGCCCGCAGGCAGGTGCGGGAACTGCTCCACGCAGGGCCTGGGCAGGCCAGATTCCAACGGCCCGGTGGCAGGCAGGCCAGAAAGGGCAGCGGGACTCGGTCAGGGGCACCCAGGACGGCGTGTGGGCCGGAAGATGGGCCAGCAGCCCGCCTCTTCCCTGCCGACACGCCGTACGCGCCACAGCCTCTCTTGCCAGCCACCGACCGAGGGAGCCTGAAGGCAGGACGGGCCGATTCCTGGGGAACACAGCTTCAGGCGCTGCCCAGACCGGCTCTGTGCTGCTGCCAGGATCCGAGACAGCGTACTGGGGATGCTCCTACCATCCCCCGTCGCTTTGATTTTGACGCCAAGTGTGGCAGCTCCAGGATCATTTAAGTGTTGTTTTAATTTAATTTAAATTTAAATTTAAAAAGACACTGGATTTGAATGTTGGCTTCGTGTGACGTCCTTCAGTTTCGTCCAGCAACTTTGTCGTGTCCTGGATTTCCACTGGGTTTGGGCCTTTTTAAGTCGCATTGATCTGCTTTTGAAAAGGGACAGATATGCACATAGTAAATTACGGATAAACTGTGAATGGAAGGTGCATTTAGGGGTCCCACGAAGGCCCCACAGAGTGCATTTTGGTGTGTTCAAGCAACCAGGAGAAGAAACCAGCTGTGGCCAGTGCCCCTCCTGAGTTTTGCTGCATCCCTTAAAGAGTTTCGGTGGGAGAGGGGGACACGGCCTCGTGGCTCCGTTAGGGGGAAGCACTTTCGTTGAGCCCACTGTTTTGGGCCTGGCCACATCCCGCCTTGGCAGCCATAATAGGAATGGGCCCACGTGGTCCTTTTGGCACTTCGTGGCCAGTTGGCCACCCTTCTCTGCGCTGTGTCCGCATCCTGGTGGGGTAAGAGTGGCCGTCGGGCACCCGGATCCGTGGGCCTCGCCCTGGAGAGTCTTTGCCATGGCCGAGCTGCTCCCTTTGCTGCCACGGACTGGCCCTGGAATCCAAAATCCTTGGGTTTTCTCGACCCAGGGCAGCTCAGTCCTTCTCACCGGATGTGCCGGTTCTCCAGAGGGCAGGAGGCATCTGGGAGGCTTTGAAAGCCCCGAATGCCTCCAGGAATATCTTGGCGAACACACCCAGCCGATTATCATTTCAGTAGAAGCCCTAAAACAAGACTGGAGTCCCCGCGCCATTGGCTGCACGGGCTGGGGCTTGTGTGCTCTCTATTTTTTAAATAATTGAGGGTAATAAATATGTATTCCTTTCTCCCTTTTTTCGCCCTCTGCAGCTTGTCAGCTCCCCGCGTTTCTCCTCTGATCAGGCGGCGTCTTCCTTGAGTGGGAAAAAAAACCTTTAAGCAAAAAGGATTAAAGCTGGAAAGTAGGTCTCTTGCTGGAGACTTGAGCTGGCTCCTTCTCGCAGGAAGCTGGCCCTCCGAGGAGGGGAAGGACCGCGGCGCTGGGGGAGCCGCAGTGCCAGGCTGTGGGGGCACACGCCGGGGCCCTCTTCGCACTGCCCTTGCTGGCAGTGTGTGCGGGTGTGCGGGTGTGGAGGAACAAAGGGTCCTCCTGCGAACCCCCTCCGCTTTGCGGAGCGGCTTCTTCTGTGCAGGGCTGCCGTGATGGAGAGATTGCCCAATGGGGGGGTCACCCTCCCCCAAACGAGCTCACGCAAACGCGCGTCCAGACGTGCCGCGCTGTAGGGGGAGATGCACAATCAGGCAGCGCGTTGTGGCCGGAAAAGGGACCCGGGCGGCCCCCTGGCGCCGCTGCTCTTGGCCGCGGCCCTCGGTGGCCCTTTGGCCCTTTTCCCGAGGCAGAACTGTCCCTCGCCGGAAGTAGGGTGAGAGGCTCCCCGGGGAGTCCAGAAGGGAGCTGCCTCCTTGGCAGGCATCTTGTTTGGGGCCCTCTTCCGCGGAGGCCCCGTTCCTTCTTGTGCAGAGAGAGGTGGGATCCTGGCTAGGGAGGGGGCTCCCCGGATGCCCCCCCGGCTGGCTCTCCGAGGCTTCTCCGAGGCCGAGTGGTGCTTGCCCGGGGAAGGCGGAGGGGTCTGGCGGGGGCTCCCGCGCGGGACGGTGTGGTGGGGCTTCCTGGCTGGGGGGCTGCCCGCGAGCCCCAACCCGGGTGCAGGAGGACACGGCCCTCCTGCCTGGGGGCCTCCAGCCCTGCCCTGGAGGCCAGATGTGGGGCACAGGATGCCGCCGCTGTGCAGGGCCCGGGTCTCGTCTCGCGGAGCGGAGCGGATCCTCCGCAAACCCCGCTGCCGCCCCAATGGGATTCTCCAGGGTGGCACCCTGGGGGCCCGGCCCGGCCTCCCTCCTGGCGAAAGCAGGTTGCTTTTGTGGAGTGCTTCCATCCAGCCGTGGACTCAGCGCTCTCCCGCAGTCGGGCCTGTTGCTGCTTGGCTCGACTGGGCCTTTTTGGCATGCGAAGTTGCTTTTAGCTTTAAATGTTTTATGAATGTTTCTGTTGTTCTTGGGTTTTCTTGCTTTATTGTAAGAACTTCCAGTGCCGCTTGGCAGAGAACGCGACTTATAAATAAATGCGGAGGTAGCCGGGGCTGGACTCGGTGCCAGCGCCTCTGCAAGGAGCCGGGAGGGCCTGCCCCGCCGCTCCGGGGGCAAGCTGCCGGCGGGGCCTCTCCAGCTTCAGCAGACTCCCCCGGGAGGGGAGGGGAGGCGCTCCGGGGGCCCGGTGCTCCTTCTCCCAGCCCCACTCGCCTCTTCCTGCAGCACCCGCGGATCCGCCATCGCTGCCCTCATTCCAGTGCCTCGAGGCAGCCCAGCCAGGTCACCGCTCTGCCGCTGCCCCGGCCGGCTCGGCGCGTCCCGGCCGCTGTCCGGCACCACGCAGTCCGACAGCCAGCCGCCTGCCCACCCACGGGATGGGCTTGTGTCTCCAGGAGGCTGAGGGCGGCTCAGCACAGGTATCGAATGCGAGTGCGTCAGGGTGGCTATTTATAGCCCCTCTTCCGTGCCTGGCCCAGCTCCACATGGAATCAGGGGGCACACGCACCCCGGGAGCGTCTCCTGGACGGGCTCGCGTGGAGCGCACCTGTTTGCGTCGTCACGGCCCTCTCAGCTCTCGCTGCCGGTGCCTGGTGCCTGACGGGGATGCTGGGAGGGACCCGAGCCGGGCACTGCCGCACGGAGGCTGCCTCTCCGGAAGGAACCCTGCCCAAAACCCAGGTGAGCAGGTGCTGCCAGTCCGTGTTGGCAGCACTGGGCCGGATGGGCTGAGGCCACCTCTGGTGTGCCCAGGAAGTGGCTGGCGCGGCCCACCCGCCAAAGACGCCACCCGCGATTTGTGGAGTCTGTGCTGCCTTTCTTGAAATGCATTCAACCCGGAGAGGACTTGGGAGGGGAGGCAGACGCGCCTGCGCTCCGAGTCCGAGCGACTGCTGCAGGAGTGAGAACGGCTGGTCTCCGCTGCCATCCCAGGGGGCTTCCGTCGCAGCGGGGAGGCTCCCGCTGAGCCCCCCGGGAGCGTCTTGGTTGGACCGGGAGCCAGCGACCTTGCCTCGCCCTTGCTGGGGGCTGCCAGGCAGGGAGGGAGGGCAGCCGCCCGTTGGCCATGCCATGGAGCAGGGGCCAGGAGGTGGTGGCCCCTCCATGGCGCAGGGCCCTGCTTCTGGCCATCCCCGGCCGGCCTGGCTGATGCCAGGGGCAGGTGGCCTGGCCAGTCTTCAGGGCCTCTGCTGGGGAGTGGGGCCTGGCCTGGTACATGCCCAGAGCAGAGTTACTTGGGAAAGGGCTGGGGGGAATGCATGAGGGGGGCTGTGTGGGTGGGGCCTTCCCCCAGAGCCAGGCCAGAAGCGGGGGTCCGGGGTGCGGCAGCCTCCCCCTCCTCTGGGCCTGGCTCTCCCCCCAAGTCGGCTGGCGGCCTCCAAGCCTTCACTTGCCTCTGATCGATCGAGCAGGAAAGCAACAGAACAAAACAAGGTGAATATTTCATAGGATCCGGGGAGGGCTCCCCCCGCGGCCGCCCTGCCTGCCTGCGCCAGCAGCCGCTCGTGGCAGCTCCTCTGCGCCAAGGAGGCGGGCCCTGCCGCTCCCTGGGGGTCAGCCCCACTTTGGCCTTTGCACAGGCGTCCTCTGCTGCCCGCAGTGGCGGCCCCCGCCCGCTCGCTCGCCCCGCTGGCCTCCTTCCCACGAGCTGCCAGACCCCCGCGCCTGCCTCCCGAGCCAGCCCCGAGCCGGGCAAGCAGCTCCTCGCGTGCCAGCGACTCCCCCTCCTGCAGCCGCGGCAAAGTCGCCCCGGCCGTCCGGTGCTGCGGGCACGAGCCACAGCAAGAGGCCCTTTGGGGGACCCAGCCCTGCTTCTGCCACATGCCCAGAAGGCGCCACGGGCCCCCCGCTCCTCCTCGGCCCCTCGAGCGGGCTCCCTCCCACGCCGTGGAGGCTCGTGCCGGGTGGGGGAACCGGCAGGTCACGACGGCCCGCCTGCCTGCCGAGATCAGGCCCGCGTCCTCGACCCGCTCGGGTTGCCCGCCACACGCCTCTGCAGCCGTGCACAGAAGCGGCGCAGTCCCGGGGGTGGGGGAAGGCAGCGGGAGGCATGTTGCCTTCGGGCCTCCGTCTGAGGCTGCCCTGTGTCCAGTTCTGTGGTCCCTCAAGGCTCCCAGGGGAGGCACAGCAGGCGAACACGGCGGCAGGCAGAGCGAGGCGTGCATTGAGCAGGACCGGGGAGAGCTGTGCTGCCTGGAGCTGCCGCCTGCTACAACGGGAGGATGTTGTCTCAGCGGGGAGCCGAAGCCTCACCAGAGCTGACAAGGCCTGACCTGTGGTGAGCGCCACCCTTCTTGGCTGGCTGGGCTGCTAAAGGCCCCTCTGTTCTGACGGACTGAGATTTCTGTCAGGCGGAGGAGGTGGCGGCTGAGCCCACCGGTGACTCATCCTCTGAACCAGGCAAGAGCGCAAGGCTGTGTCCTCCGGCTGGACGGGACCTGAATGAGGCAGCGACTGCCCTGCCCAGGGAACAGCGCTGCCTCGCCAGGATGCTCCGGCGGCCTAGAAGGTCCGAAGCCTGGGGCTCGCGGCCCCCGTGCTCCACCCGCTTGGCCTCTGTGGGGAACGGCACAGATCGCGGTTGTGATCCCCAGTCAGGGTCTCTCGTCGGCAGTGTGTGGTGGAGATGCAGGGGCCTGCCTGGACGTGGATGTGTCTTAGACGCCCTCCTCTGCACAAAGGTTCAGGGTGGGTCTCTGCATGACGGGACCCAAATGGGCTGATGCCTGGTGCCCAAGGAGTCTGGTTCTGCGGTTCTTGCAGGTGGCACGATGTGGCGTTCGGGTGGTGAGGAGCGGGGCTGGTCAGGAGCATGTTGGACGAGGGGGCCACTCGCTCCGCCGGCTGGACGGGGTGTTCAGCACCAGAAGACGCTCAGCTGGGCCTCGCTCAGGGCAGCGGCGCCTTCCTCGCCACTGAAGGGGGGCTTCGCCAGCTGCTCAGGGCCGTTGGGGTGGCTCTCCCTTTTGTGGGTCTCAAGGCGTTAGCTGCGGCTTCCGGCTCGGCCTTCCTCTGCTCACGGGCTCCAGGACCCTGTGCAGGCATCGGCGGCTGTGATGGACGCGCCGGGGGCCGTATCTACCTGTGCAGATGTCCCTTTTGTCTTTGGTGCCTGCGCTTCCCTTCGACTGTAATTCATCCCTTTTGTAGTCCCCTTCCGGCTGCTGCCTTTTGTGCTGTGTGTCCTGAGCGGAGAGGCCCCAGTGCAGACGGACCAGGAGAGGCAGGCCCTCGAGAGAATCCGGCCTGGGGGCAGTCCTCGGGGGCCCCCTTTCGAGGTCTCCGGTCCCTGGGCTGCCTTGACGGATGCGCCCCATCCGGCCTAGCGGGACTGGTGCCCCAGTCGGGCCGGTGGCTCCTCCCACTGCGCCTTGGGCCTGGGCTGCCGTTTGGGCCAGCGGAGCTCTCGTCTTCACCTTGGCAGTTCGCCCGCACCTTTCTGCAGAGGTGCCTGGGTGCCTAGGACTGAACAGGCAGGTGTTGGGCGGCAGGTTCACCCCAGGTGGGCTGGCACAACGGGGGAGAGCCGGCTGGGGAAAGGGGGGCATCCACACCTGAGCGTCAGGGCCGGGCCTGAGGCATCCAGCTGGCCTCGGCAGCACGAGGGAATTCAGCTCCCTTGGGAGGGCAGCGGCGGAGGGCCAAGGGGGTCTGTGGAGGCCTCCGAGAGGGGTGTCAGGCAGCAAATGCGCTTCCAGCTGTGGACCGGCCGTGCGGACATGCCACAGCTGTGCGGGCATGTGGGGCGGGGTGGAGGAATTGTTGACATGTTTTTGAAACAATTTCAGATCTGATATCTCCACCAGATTGAGTTTGTAACCAGCTTTATTGTTTAGCCCTGCTGGGATTTCGTCAAAGGCGCCTGCTGTTTACCAAGAGCCATTTCATTGGAGAAAACAGCAAACAGACCTGCGTTTCGATCTGATTTCACATTTCCCTTTTGCTGGGGAATTGAAGTGCCTGTGAAGTGTGGGGCCGATAAGGGCCGCCAGCCTGGCCGAGCCCGCCCAGCGAGCCCCCGGGGACCCCGGCCCCATTAACAGGCGAGAGCGCTGGTGCAGCGGGGCGAGGGGCTTGCCTGCTGAAGTCTGTCCCCAGCCGGGGGGCCGGGGAAGCGGGCCCAGCAGCTGCCCTGGGCCCGCCCTCTTGCTGGACGAGCTTCTGCCCAGCAGAGCCGGACGGCTCCCCGGCCTTGCAGATGGCCAGATGCCCCTGCCGGCTCCTATACAACCCATGAGGCACGATATTCCAGGCTGCCCTGACTCGGTGAAGGGCGCATGGGAACAGCGCTCTCCCGCTCCAGCCAGGGCCTGCCGTGCCTCCGCGATCCTCCTAGCAGCCCTGCGAGGTGGGCGAGTACGGCCACTCCAGGACCGCAGAACTCGAGCCCTCCTCGGGGCCAAAAGGTGCCCTCTGGGCTGCCAGGACGCCCCTTCCCACCCCACGATCCCTGCCACCTCGTGTTGAGCAGTCTCCTACCGCTGCGCAGGTTTTCCCCTTCCTGGGAGAGTGGAGTGCCCCCCGGAGAGTGTGCCCGGCAGAGTTTCTCGCTGGATTTTCCTAGTAGCTTTGAAAGAGCTCTGCTTCCGCCTCTTGTGTTCGGCCCCGTTATGTCCTCTGTCCCGAAAGCGTCTCTGAAAAGGAGAAACAGGGCAGGGGGACAAGGGTCAGGCGGCACGAACAGGAGCCCGTTTCCATCTCGCGCCTGGCACCACTGGGCCGGGAGGTGGTTTCCCATGAGGCCGCCCTGGCTACCCGGCAAGCGCAAGAACAGCGCTGCCGACGGGGGTCGATTCTGCCCCGGCGCGGGCTGCCAAGGCTGCGGCGAGTCCAGCGAGTCCGGGCAGGGGCGGGCGGGCAGGCAGGCAGCGAGGGAGGGCTGCCTCAGGGGACAGATCCTCCCGCCAGGGGCCGGCAGGACCGGGGGGCACCGCGCGGGGCCCCAGCAGACTCCGGGCACCGCTTCCTAGGGCAGCTCACGCGGCCGGCGAGGAGGCCCACGAGCCACCGTGGCCCCAGCCGCTGCCCGAGGAGGCCCGGCTGCACGGCGGCCGCTGCGAGGCCACGAATGGTCCGGTGGGCCTCCCGGCCCCGCCACGACCTGCCCCCCGCCGGCCTAGCCCCCTCAGCGGACCCTCCTGCCACGCCCCTCGCGGGCAAACGGCATGGCTTGTCTCGTACATCCATCACACCTGCACTGTGACGATGTAATTTTTATCTCTGGTTGTTTATTTCTCAGATGGAACTACTTGTAAATTCCAAGGAGAATAGATCTCTCTGCATGTGACAGAACCAGCACAAGGCGATTAATCTGGCCTTTTAAGAGTGGAACGGAGACGGGGCACAGCGCGCGTGCGGCTGGGGGAAGTGTGAGGCGGGGGGAGCCAGAGGGCCGGGGGGGGGGAGTGGCTGTTCCCCCCATGGCACGCCGGCTGGCCGGCCGGACGTGCAGAGGCGCAGAGTGCAGCAGAGCGGCGAGCCCCGTGGGGAGGCGTGGGGCGGGGGGACTGGCTCCGCGGGCGGGTTGTTCAGCAAGGGACTCGGCCCCGCAGGGGCCCACTGGCCACAGGGGCAGGAGGGCGGCTCCCGATGCCCTGCTTTGGGAACAGAAGCCGGCAGGCGCCCGATCCCGAGGAGGGATGCCTTCCAGCATGGGGCGTCCCTGCAGCGTGCGCTCGCTGTGGGTCAGCTGCTTGCCCTTGCAAGAGCCGCACCGTCCAGTCCCCTCGAGCGTCCCGTTGAGGTGGAAGGAGGACGAGGCTGCAGCCCATGGTCAGCTGGAACATCCGGGGGGGCACTCCCTGCACCCCAGAGACGGGCCCTCCCTGCGCCGAGCAAGCGTTGCCCCCACCGTGTGGGCGGACGGAGGGGCACATCTCGCGCCCCAGTGGACGGGCTTCGCCTGGGCCATCCTGCAGGCGGGATGCGCCATGGGGCTGCGGCGCAGGGGCTGGCCCAGTCTGGCCTGGGGCAGCGAGGGCCTTTCTCCCCCCCCCCGTCACATCCCTGGCTCCCGGCCCAGGCACGAGGGCCCCTCGGGGACCTCCACTTCCCTCTTCCTCAGCCACCACTGCCACCTCCCAATCGCAACCCGTGAGAAGACTCCTGTGCAGCCTGCAGGCCGACGCAGCTGGGCGAGGTGACACCCACCTGCACTGCTCTGGGGCTTCTCCCCCCCTCCCTGAGGCGCAGGCAGGTGAGCCTTGGGGGTGTGGGGCAGCCCCACCTGCACACCTGGCTGCCTGCCGAGCGGCTGTGGCCTCCGATCCCTCGGAAAGCAGCCGGGCGGCGCCTGCTGCATCGAGCAGGCAGTTTGGGGGGCTTATGCAAATGAGGATTCGGGCTGCTTTTCTGCTCCCGGTCTGCCGTGGCCCAGTTACTGGGAGAAAGTGCTGAGGAGACGCTTGTGCCAGGCGGTGCAGGCACGCCAGCCATCTGTGCGGCTTCCAGGCTGGGGAGGCCGGGGGGGGGATCAAAGTGCCGCACAGGCACGGGATGCGCAGGAGGAGGGGCTGGGTGCCTGCCCCCCCCCCGCTGCTGTCGCCGTGCCGAGGGGCAGCCCCTCAGCTTCCCCCCAGGAGGCGGCAGCGTCCCTCCCCCCCACGCCTGCTCAGCCACGGACCTGGCCCCCCCGCAGCGCAATGGAGGGGACGGGGTGGCGACGGCGGCAGGGGTGCAAGGAGGCCGCGCTGCATATTTGCCCTCGTGAGGGGCTGAGCGCTCGCTGCAGGGTGCTCACGGCTTGGCAGAGGCAGGGGAGGGGGGCCCTATCCTGCGCCCTGCGCGGAGAGGCACAGCCACGGCGGCGGTGGTCCGATGCCCAGGGCTGGGGGGGGCAGTTCAGCATGGAGCCAGCTGGGGGGGGGCCCTGCTGAGAGCCAGGCCCCTTCGCACAGCTGCCCCCCCCAGTCCCCCCCCAAACCGCCCCCGCGGGGGGGGGGGCGGGAGGCGAGATCCGCACACGCGCACCGCCGACTCGTCCGCCACGCCTCGCTCGTCGGCTGCACTGCGCCGGCCTCAGAGAAGCGGGGTCAGCGGCCTTCCCCAGGGCAGGCTGAGAAGCGCGTGCCTCTCCAGCTCTCGGCCACGCCGGGGCCCGGGCAGCGCTCCGCTCGTCCCTGCCCGGCTGCTTTATGGCCTCTCCTCAGCTTGCTCCAGGGACAGCCGAGCCGGCTATGCGGGGCCAGATCAGAAGCCGAGGTGCCCGCCTGCCGGGCTGTGCTGGGGCTTCGTGTCCGCCTCTCCCAGTACCCTCGGTTGGCCAGCGTGAGCCAGGCGCGTTCCTAGCCAGAAAGGGCAGCTCCCGGAAGACCTCCGGCATTCCTCCGAGCGCTGCAGGGCCCACGGCCTGTCCAGAGTGCCGGAGCTCGCTTGCTTCCTGCTTTCCTGCCAGTGTAGGAGGTGGTGTGTTTTTGCAACGGTGGCACCGATTGGACACGTTGGGTGCCTCCGGTGCAGCTTCCCCGGGCTGGTGGGAGCCAGTTCTGTTGGACTGCAGCTCCCAATCGGTGGCCATGCGGTCTGGGGATGATGGGAGCTTCAGTCTGAAGCACCTGGCACGGCCCAGTGGAGGAAGGCTGCACGAGTCCAGCTGCCCGCTGTGGGGCTCCTCGGCCAGCGGCTCCTCCATGTGTGGCTTCTTCTCTCGCCTGGATCTCTAGGAGGTGGCCTGCTCTTTCGCCTCCGAGGCAGTGCCCTGCCTGGCAGCCAGCCCCACGGCCAGGGCCGGAGTGGGGCCCCCGGCACGCGGGCCCTTCCACCAGCTGGTCCTGCAAACGGCACGTGAGCAGCCGCCGCGCAGGCAAACCTCGGCTGGCACACGCCGTCTGCCGAGTCGAGTCGCAAACATGTTTGTGCAAGGAAACAAAAACAGAGAAACGCCTCCTGCAGCTTTGGTGTCTGTTGCTAATTCATGAGGAGAGAAAAAGGAGCCGGCGCTGCTTCAGGTCGAGAGGGAAGGACGGGCTCGGCTCGGGCGGCTGTGCCGGGAAGCTGTGCCGGGAAGCAGCGTGAGGCTGCGACGGGATCCGCACCGACGGGGCGCGTGGCGAGAGCTTAGCTCTCGATTGCCTCTCCCCTTGGAAGCGCAGTCTATCATCTCTGACCCAATAAGAGGCTGAATTTCTCGCTCTGAGCATCTCTGCTGTACCTGGGAGAGGAGAGGGAGGGAGGGAGAAAATCATATGTTATTTTTAAAACGCGCTCTGAGCCAGGCTGAACGGGGCTGGAAATTGCCTCCTCGACCACTCTCTGCAGGGATGGCCTCTTCCACTGAGCACGGGAATTTGGAGCCCTAATCGCGCATTTGTGCCGGCCACTGTTGTTCCGTCCCCCGGTCTCGGAGGTGGGCTTCGGAGCTCATCGCCGCTCTGTAGCGGTTTGCTTTATCTTGAATAAACTCCGTGCACCTGCGAGGTGGAGCTCCTTGAAAGGAACGTGCCAAAATTGGCTCTTGCGCAAGAGGCTGCGAGCAGCAGAGGAGTGAGGGGGTGCGGGCGGTGGCAGCTCCGTGCGAATTTCTTCTTCCAAAAGGCACATGTGGGGGGCTCCGATTCGGGGGGGGGGGGTGACTGTCGGCTCTGCAGAGGCTCCTTTTGGGACAAGCCACCGCCACTGCCGGCGGGGCATGTTTCCCGCAGGCGCTTCCTGAACGCCGTCTTGGCCACGTCCACTTGGTCGGTGGGGGCGCCCCGAGAGCAGCCCCGCCACGGGCCGGCCGCTGGGTGCCGGGTGGTGTGAGCTCTGTGGCCCGAAGAAAGGCCAGCCGGCTGCAGGAGCTTCCACGGCACGGGCCCCGTTTCGTGGCGGGCGAATGGAGAGGCGGGCAGGGGCTGGTGGCTCTTTCCCACTGCAACACGGGCTGAGCCCAGCCGGCCTTGGCTCAGCACCTTTGCTTCCTGGGAGGGACGCTCGCCAGCCCTGAAAGCCCTGACTGCTGGGGGAAGGCAAGGCGGCCACGGGGGGGGGGGGGGGGGGGGGGCGGGGGCCAGGGGCCAGCGCAAGGGGGGCCGGGACGGGGGGGGCCCCCCCCGGGAGGGCACAGAGGAGGAGGATGGCACCAACCCCAGCCGGCCCGCGCAGATCCAAGCCTCTGCAGTGGGGGCAGCCCCTGGCATCACCCTGCAGTCCGGCGGAGAGCGGGCGGGTGGCGCATGGCCCGCGGGGGCCAAGGAGCCAGGCCCTGGAGCGGGCTTCGCCGGGCGCCCTTTCGTCCGTGCCCGACCAGCCGGAGCCCTTTCGCCATTCTCCACCCCAGGCGGAGCTGCAGGGCAGGAGCGGCTGGCAGGCCGGCCTTGCAGCCCTCCCTGTGCGGCGTGGCTGGCTGGTGGGAGCAGCTGGCTCTCGGCCCCTCCTCAGAGAGGCCTCTCTGGCTTCCGGCAGCGGCAGACGGGCAGTCGTTCCGCTCTGCTCGGCTGGCTCGGGCCGCCCCGAGGCCCACCAGGGCCAGGCGCTGGGCCGGCCACGCTCGGGCGAAGCGCTGCTGTGGGGAGCGCCAAATCCCTTTACGACACGGCCAGAAAAGGCGTGTGGCAGGTGAGGAGAAGCGCACGCACGCGAATGCGGCCCAGCCGGCGGCTGCGGCAGTGCTGAGCTGGGGGGCACAACAGGCGGGAGCTCTCCTGTCCCCACGCAGAGTGCTTAAGGGGAGTGGAGCTGCCCGGAGGAGAGCAGCAGGCCCCCAGGCTGGTCCTGCTGCTGGGAGTCTCCCAGGACCCTTGCTGGGCCGTGCCCCACCACGGGGCTGCAGGAGCCCCTTCCGTTGGCCTGTGCTGCAGGGCGCTCAGTACCAGAGGATGCTGCTTGGTCCTGCCCCCCGAGCCGAGCCGTGCCGTGCCGGCCAATGTCCGGAGCAGCCCGGCACGCCTGCGCATCCGAGGCCCCTCCGCTCTCCTTGGACACCGGGTGATGCCTGCGGGGGGTCAGGCTCAGCAGATGCGCCAAAGCTACAGCCAGCCTCTGCCCACTGTCACCCGCCGGGTGCCTGGGACTTCAGTTCCCATCAGCCCCAGGTAGCATGGCCAGTGGCAGGAATACCAGGAGGTGTGGGCCAAGACCACGGTCTGTGTTTCTGGTTCCGCGCCGGGCAGGCTGGGCCGACTGTGCCCCGCAGCGACTCCCGGGCGGCTGCACGGCGGGGCTGGGGCGCTCAGGTCTCCCCCTTGGCCGCGCCCCTTCACTTTCCCAGCGCGCCAGCCGGGGAGCTGCTTCCGTGGGCGCGCGTCGTGCTCAAGTGCGGTGCTCTCTCCGCCACCGGGGCCAAGCCAAGCTCTCCAAGAGGCTGTTGAGGCTCTCCGAGCCACTCGTCACCATGGCACCCAGACGCCTGACCGTGGGATGGGCCCCGTCTCCCCTCGATGGCTCTCGCGTGTGTCGTGTGCTCCCGCCGGCGGCTGTGAAGGCCGCCGGCCGCTTCAAGGCCCACGGCTGCTGCCGGGCGAGGCCACGGCCCTTTCGCCTCCCCGCCGCGTGGGGCTTCGCACAGGCCCGAGGCTGTGCACAGCCGTCTCTCCACCAACACCCCGCTTTTGCAGGGGGGAAGCCTCTCTCCCCCCAGCCTGGCAACGCCCAGCTGCAGCCGGCTGAAACAGAAGCCGTGCAGCCCGTGGCCCAGCGAGCCAAAGCGGATCTCCAGAAGTCCCATCTCCCCGTGAGCGCAGCACGCGGCCCTCTTCCTGCGCTCCGCCCGTCAGGATGCGCAGTGGCCTGGTGCTCCCTGCAGCCCGGCCAGCAGAGCCCGAGGGAGGTGAGGGAGCCGTGGGCCGGACGCTCCAGAGGCCACCAGTCCCCCAGCCGGCTCTGGGGTCCCTCTGGACCGCGCTTGAGCCCCTCCGGCCGCGGCATCCTCCTCTTCGGCACAGGAGCCCATGGAGGCAGCAAAGGTGCTTTCCGGGGGAGCCCCTCCCCCCCCCCGGGACACGGGGACGAGGCACGCAGGTTGATGGGGATGGAGTGTCTGGCGTGCCACTTAGGAGGGGACATCTGTCTCTGGCCTCTGCGCAGGGACAGATTGGGTTGCGGCTCCCCTGGGCTGCTGCAGATGGAGCGTCCCTCGGGGGGCTCGGCTCCATTAAGTGTGAATCAGAAAGTCTGGATGGGACAAATGGATCCGCAGCGCCGGCTCCTCCAGGCTGCACCGGTTCCTGGTGATTGGATTACAAGTGTCTAATGGGCCTGCCGAGGGCGAGGGCGAGGGCGAGGGCGGCGCTGCGGAGCTGCCCGACCCTGTGATTGCATCAGCAGGGGGTGGGGGGGGCACCTGAAGGCCCCGGGGTTCTCCTGAGGAGGGTGGATGGATGGCCACTCCTGGGCAGGAGGCCGGGGCTCCATGGGGAGGAGAGGCAAACCCTCTGGAGGAGGGAAGGCCTGCTGGCACACCCGCAGGGCGGACGGAGTGGGTCCCAAGAGTCCCCTCCTGGTCCCAGTTCCCTTGGGATGCTGGCACAGCTGAGCAGAAAGCTCTCAGGCCTGTGCAGGCGCTCCCAAGCGTGGGGCCCGGGCAGAGCGTGACACGAAGCGCCGTCCTGTGGTGAAGCCCTGCTTTTATGCCAAGGGTCTCCCATTCTCCGTCTCTCCAGGACCAGGGAGGAGGCACCGGTGCTGCCCCTCTCTGCCCTGAAGCCTTTAATCGCTGCTGCCCGCCGGTGTTCTGCGGCCGTCTCCCTCTGGATGTGTTGGGTTACTGCTCCGCGAGTCCCTCAGCTGGATGTAGCTCGATGCATCCGTTCAGCGCCTTTGGCAACGGCATGGGGGCACCCATGGCGCAGAACGGCTGTGCTCCGAGCCAGCGGCTGCGCACAGCCGACGGCTGTTCTGCCGCAGCTTGACCCGGCTGGCTCCCATCGGCCCTGCGCCCGCGGCCGGGAGTCTCCATTTTGGCGTCCACTCTCGCACGCCGGTGGGCAGCGCGACTCCCTCTTCCCGCCAGGCTGCGGGCCTCTCGCCTCGGCCTCCCCTCGCTGCCTGCCGCGCCCCCCTGAACCGTCTTCTCATGACAGCCTGTGCCGCCGTGGCAGTCGCTGGCTTTGATCTCGTGGTCGTTCCATCCAGCATATTAAAAGTTGCAATTAGCAGTGTTCATGGATGAGGCCGCTCAGTGGGAAGAGAGGGGCTCCAAATGAAAGCTGAAAGGTTATGCCAGGAAGCAGCAGCCATGGCTCCCCTTGCCCAGAGGACGAGACGCAAGATGGCGGGAGGGCGGCGTGTCAAAGATGGACGTCTCCCTCTGCAAGCTGCTCCGCACACATGGTGGCCAAAGCGGCAGAGAGTCCAGACAGGCCTCAGTTCACCTGAGCTGGTTTTTAAAATGCTGTTTGGAGGACGTGGCACGGGAGGCGCCAGCTAGCAGGGGTGAAGGCCCCGGCCCTCTCCTGCTAGCAACACATTCCAAGGTAGACTGCTACTGAACCTGAAGGTTCCCTTGGTTATTTTAACTGCGAGCCAGCGACCAACTTGCCCTCCTCGAGAAATGTGCCGAGTCTTTCAAAAGCCTTCTGCCTTCACGAGCTGCCCTGCTTTCTTGGGCCTTCTAGTCACGGTTTCTGAGGTTCCCAGGTGCTCCCTGGCACTGCGTAAGCATTTCCAACATGGTCTTATGGGCTAGCTACTTTGGGTGCCCGAGGCCACTCGGGCTGCTACAAACTGCAGGAACGCGCGATGCGGAGAGGGCATGAGAGGCAGGCTGGACAGACCCTGCGCCACCGCCACGGATGGAGGTGGCCGGTCGGCATTGGGGGTGGCAGCGGCGGCTGCCGGCCCAGCCTGCCCAGCTCGGCGCCCGCTCATGGGCGGCTTTGCACAGGCGCCTTTCTGGGGTGACTGGCGTGATGAAAGCCCCTTGAAAGGAGCCAAACAAAGGCGAGCCGCACTTCAGAGGCGAGCGCGCCATGAAAGCCACAGATGCTGCGTGAGGATAAACGCTATCGGCGGCCATCAGATGGCGAGTGGGAAGCCGGAGCGGCCCCTCGCCCCCTCCCGGGCGCGCTGCCTGGGCCCTCTGTCAGCCAGCATCAGGTGGGATGAAAGCCTCTCCAACAAGGCCTTTCAAAGGCGGCCGCCCCTCGGAGACAGCCGCCCGGACCCAGGCCCCTCTGCTTTTAATTAGCTGCGCCTCGCCTTTCTCCTCCTGCCAAAGCTCCTTCCCTTGTTTTCCTTTCAACACTTCTTAATGTCCTCAAACTTTTGAACGCTGCAGCTGCGCAGCAGGAGCCTGGCAGCTGTCAAGCCGGGCTGGAGAGAAAGCAGCCGTCGTGCAAATTGCCGCCCGAACCGGCTGGCTGCGGTGTGGGGAGCGCTCTCCCGGCAGCAGATTCGGGGCCGTGCGGCGCTCCCGCTGAGCGAGACGGAGGCCTCCCCAGACCACGGCCCCATCCCCACAGGGTGCCCGCAGGGGACGCCTGCAGGCCAGACGGGGCGGTGGCGGCCCCCGCTCGGCCCCGTCCCCCAGGCTTGCCCCACTGCACTCAAGCCTCGGGGTGGCCGCCCACGGGGCCGGCACCCACGCCGCGGTTGTGGGCTGCCGGTCTCCAGGGGCGACGGCGCTTCGCCAGCCTCCTCCGCTTGGCCGCGGCGGCTCCGCAGTGGTCCGAAGAGCCCAAAGGGCTCGGGAAAGAGGGTGCGTGGGAGCCGCGCATCCGGGGCTTGGGAAGCGGCTCCGCTGGCCTTGCCGCAGGGGAGGGGAAGGGAGGCATGCTGGATGCCCGCAGGAAGCAAGACGCGGGGCAGCGAAGCCGCACGCCACGCCGAGGCATCCTCCACGCAGGGCAGGGCAGGGCCAGCCAGCCAGCAAGGAGCAGGCCCCGCTTCTCCTGCGTTCTTCTGTGCATGCGCATCATTTCCCCTGGCGGGCTGCAGGCCGGGCTGGGGGCCGGAGCTGCCCTGCAAGTAGATGAGGCTGCCGGAAGCGCAGCCCCTCTCCTCTCTCTCCACTCCGCTGCCGCATGCTCAGAGGCTGCTCCCTGATGGCTGCTTTCTAAGGAGAAGCGAATCGGTGCTAATTCGTTTCTGAGGCGCGCACATCCGCTGGCACGCGAAGACAATCCTGCCTTCCGGGGGGGGGGATTTCGAGGCACGAGGAGCCCCCCCACCCCGCCCATGGCCTGGGAGGCGATGCACACTCAGGGTGCTCTGGCGAGCAGCCCGGCTCTCTCCGCCTGCAGCGCTGGGGGCAGCCGGCTCCCTCCTGCAGGGTCTTCGCCGCCTGGCGTGGAGGCCGGGGCGCTTTGGCCCAGCAGTGCCCGGCTGCGGCCAGTTGCTCCCTGGGGGGCGGGCGGAGGCTCTCGGGCAAGGCATCGTCCGGGCGCCTCCTTGCTGGCCAGGCCGCAGTGCCAGAAGCCGGTCGAGCCCCTGGTGGGGTCCACTTGCGGGGTGGCACCCGGGCCCGGGCCCTGTCGGCTGAGCCTCGTGGTTCCTCTGTAGCTTGCCACCAGGCAGCTGTGGCTGCTCTTGCGGCTCTTTGCCACAGAGAGAGATCCGTGGCAGCGACTCCAGCTTGTCCTGCACAGGTTGCGTGAAGGCGGATTTCTTTAGAAGCGTGGGGACAGGCTCGTGCACACGTGTGTGCGGGCGAGCGAGCCCGGCCGCACAAGCGGGTGTCCTTCCTGGATCATCCGTCCGTTGGCCAGCAAGCCCCGGGGCGCTCCTGCAGGTGGAAGGCCCAGCGTGCCTCCAGAGCGGACTGGCCACGGGGCCGCAGGGCTCGGAGGGGCCCTCGGCCAGAGCCAGACACCCTGAAGCCCAGAATGGTGGGGGAGACTCCCCGCCCCCCCGGAGGCGCTCTTCCTTGCGAGAAGGGGAGGAGGAGAGCGGGGTGGGGCCAGGTTGCTGCAGCAGCCTCCCTTGCCTGCCCAGCTCATGGGGGTGAGCGCCTGGCCCGGAGGGTGATCTGCTGCCCCCCTGGTATGCAGCCGTCTGGCGTGGGAGGAAGGGCCCCGCGGGGAGGTCCCGGGCCCGGCTGCGCGGCAAGATAAAGCGAGAGGTTCAGCCGGCAGTATTGATTTTCCCTGTTATTGCAGGACGGAATTTATGGCTGGCTTTAAAACTGCAATGAGTGGCCAGCGGAGGAGCTGGGTGGGGGGCTGGAAGGACTCTCACATGACCTTGAGCAGGCTGTCCCCCCGGGCTCGCTCGCCGCAGGGCCCTGCCCCTGCCTGCGGGCGGCGAAGGCGGGGGGCTCTCCTTCGCCCCTCCTGGCGGTAGCCCCCCCACAGCGAGTGCGGGCCCACAAGCCAGGCTGTGCGCAGGCTGCAGTCGCGCCCCACCCCGGGGAAGCCGCCGGCTCCGGCCTCATCCCCGGCCCCTTCCGGGGATGGAAGCATCGGCAGGCGAAGCGCCTCCTCCAAGACAGGGCCGCTCGCTCCCCATGCTGTGCAACACGCAAGCGCACGCGTCACACACACAGGGTCCCGGCAGCCAGAGGGAGGTGGCTGGGGCCAGACTGGACGCAGCGGGGCCCTCCGTCCCCCCGCTTGGCTAGGCCCTGCCGCGGCCTTGGCCCCCTCTCTTGCCACCCTCGCTGGGCAAGAGGGGTGCATGGCTATCGCCACGCGAATCCCCCGCCTCCTTTCTCCTTGCAAGGCGGCCAGGGCCCCGTGAGGAGGGCTGGGCTCCAAGCCAGATGCTGGGGACTGACTGACCGACCCCGAGCCCTTGCCTGGCACTCGCACCCCCCCCAGGAGAGAACCCAGTGGCGAGCCACGATGTCCCACGTGGCTGCAGCCCTTGCAGATGCGTCGCCCGCGTGCGTGCCGTGGCGTGGCGTGGTGTGTGCTCCGGGGCACTGGCTCCACCGTCCCCGCTGGGGGGGGCCCCCGCAGTCCCCCCACAGCAGTTCACTTTCCGCAACATTTAAGTACAGCTGGCACGAGGGGACCCTGCCTTGACCCGACCCCCCGCCGGGAAATGCATCCAGGGGAAATGCATCCAGAAGCCCACCCTTTAAGGTCGCAATCGCTCGTAAGGCACAGCTCGCCTCACCAAATTATGCGAAGACAAAATTATCTCTCATGATTTTTATGTTCCAGAACTGCCGGGGCGATTACTGGGGGATTGGAAACAGCTGTCACTCTATCGGAGACTATAATTCTAAGCAGCTGGCATCTGCCAGTCATTTGTGACGCGGCTTACGCAGGGGAGGCTGCCCCGCTCCGTGCCAGGCCGAGCGTGCCCGGGCGGAGGGCTGCCCCGGCCCCGGGGGCCGGCCGGCTGCGTGCAGGGCCAGCCCCCCCCGAGGGCCCTGCTTGGAAAGGGGGCTCCGGTGAGCCCCCAAGCTGCAGGCTGCTTAGAGAAGCCGGCATCCATTCGTCACACGGCTTAGCCAATTAATCGATCAGTTACATTTGCACACATCTGTGGCCAGGTAAATAATAAAATGACATTTTAAGGCAAGGGAGATGCATCCTTGGGAGTTCATCAGCCTTCCCGAGAGAAGCGTGGGGTGGCAGCTCCCAGCATCCATCAGCCAGCCGGGGCACATTGGCAGTAGGGCCCCTTAGAGGAGGGGAGGGGAGGGGAGGGGGGAGGGGAGGGGAGGCCTCTTGCCTTCTGTAGACACCCGAGGAACCAAGAGCAACAAACAATACTTGGAAGAAGAGTCTGCCTATTTGATGCAAGATTTTCTTTCAAAGCAATCTCACCATTAAATGCTGCAGTAGCCCTACTTATGAGTGGGGGGGGTTGTGTTGTGACCCTCCAGATGTTTTGGCCTACACACCCATCATCCTGTGCTGACGGCGATGCTGGGAGGTGGGTCAGTGAAAGTTGCAGGCCAGTACATCTGGGGGCAGGGGCAAGAAGCTGAGGACGCAGGCACGGGTGGCAGAGAGGGAGGAGTGGCGGCTGAGCGCTCTGCCCGCGCGGAGGCAGCTGCTAGGGCCTGGCGGGGAAGGAGCCCGCGGCCGCCCGCCCTCCCCGGGCCCGCTGGGGCTCAGCCGGGCTTGGCGTGGCAGGCAGTGCCCCCGGGGGGCCCTCGGAGCCACGCAGTAAACACGGCTGCCGGGCCTCCGGGGCCGGGCCCTGTGGAGACCAGGGCAAGTGATGGCCACGCAGGCAGAGGTGGAGGCGGTGCCGGGCCTTCCTCAGGGAGGCGCCTCCTCCTCCTCAGGGCTGGGCACGGAAGGAGGCGAGCACGTAAATGAGGGCCATTTGTAAGCATGCGGCAGGCTCCTAACGAGGGAGGCGCTCCTGCGGGCTGGACAGTGCGGAGACAAATGATGCCAGGCGTCCATTAAGCAATGCCCAATTAGCGACCAATTAGAAGAGCCAAGCAGGGCGCACTTTGGGCGGGCCTGGGAGGCAGCGCGGGGCACGCAGGGGAGACACTGCTGGAGTGCCCGGGGTGGGCAGAGGCCCAGGAGGGGGGCTGGAGGCCGGGGTGCTGCGCTGGGCCACCGTGCAAAGCGCCTGTGCCCGAGGGGGCAGCCCCACTGGGACAGCCGTGGCGAAGTGCCGGGGGAGGCCCACGGGCTGGGAGGCGAGCCCACCGCCTCAAGGAGATGGAAAGGACAACCTTACAGGGTTGTTGGGAGGGTAAGCGCCTAAGAATGTCGGAAGAGTGCAAATGCACCATCAGCCCCTCTAGGCTACTCAAAGATGGGGGAAAGGCGGGTCCTGCCCTCCACAGTCACCCCCTTGTGGCAGACATCGGGCTGAGAAGAGCCCCTTTTTCCCAGTTCCGGGACGGGCTGGCCACCTCCCTCCCTCCCTCCCACAGCCAAGGGCAACTCTGAAGCCAGGCTTCCTGCAGCCACGTCTCCAGCCACCCCCTCCACCGCTCGGGCTCACCTGTGTGCAAAACCGTGGGCCCTCGCCTCCGCACCAGCCCCCTGCAGAGAGCGTTGCCCACCCTGGAGCATCCCCTGTGCACTGGGCTGGCCGCTTCCCCACCCTCCCAGCCACCCACCCCGGACGAGCACAGGGGACCCCCGATGCCGGGCCCCTCCTGGAGGCCCCAGAGCGGTGGCCCTTGGGCTGTTCCGGGAAGACTTCGTGCCACTTAAGTGGATGCATTTAAAGAAAGGGAGGGTTTAAAAAAATCCATCCAAACGGCAATTCAAAGCGAACTGGAGCATCTTGAGCGGTTGGATGCTATAGCAACCTTGGTGCCGCTTGGCAAAGGGCAGGGCATTAATATTTCAGGGAATAAATAATGGATAGCGGCAGAGGGGGCTGGCCGGGGTCCCGCTCGCTGGCAGGATTCGGGAATGGCAGCCCGGGAGTGGTGCTGAGACAGAGCTGTGGCACGTGGGTGCCCATGACGAGGCTGGCGTGTGGCCCGCGGCCTGGTTGTGGGACGGGGTGCTCCAGAGGAGGGGCTTCTCTGCCTTTCCAGCCCAGTGCCAGGCCTGGAGGAGCGGAAGAGGCCCCTCCGCGTAAGACGTCCCCAGGGCCAGCAGGGATGCTCCGAAAGGAGGCCCATTCGGGGGCACGGGGGCCTCGCCGACGCCTCTTCCGAGGGCTCCGATGCTCGGAAGGGAAGGGGCCCGGCCCAGGGGAATCGGGCTGCTGGTCTGCAGGCACCTCCTCAGCAGAGGTGGTGGAGGACCAGGGCTGGCACCCTGGATCTTTTCCTTCGGAGCCCCCAGCTGTGCTGGCCGTAGACATGGGCAGAGATCAAGGCCCCGGGCTCTGCGATCTCTGCAGGAGCCGGTCCCCCGGGGCTGCCTGGCTTTTGACCACTGGCGCCTTACCTCCTCTGCCCCTTGGCTGCGTCTTTCTGCCTGGGCCCTTTCCTCTGGAATCAAATGCCTGCCTCTCCGCTACCCGTGTGTCCCTTCTTACAAAAGGAGGCATCCTTCAAAGCCGGGCAAATGCCACGGCAAGCGGGGGGAGTTCGAAGCAGCCCGGTGCCCCTGCGGCCCAGGAGCAGAGGGTGGGCGAGGCCGGCGGGGGGCCCTCTGGGCCGCCTCACAGACGCTGGGCGTCACCGGGCCCCTCCGCGAAGCCCCCTAAACTCTCCCTCCTTTCTCTGCCTGCAGGGGGGTTGCCACAGCTCCTCCTCGCCCTGCTGGCAGTGGCGATCCGCGCCTCGGGCGGCTGCCCCGTGGACTGCGTCTGCTACCCAGCGCCCATGACGGTCAGCTGCCAGTCCCACAACTTCCTCACCATCCCGGAGGGCATCCCGGAGGAGAGCGAGCGCGTCTTCCTGCAGAACAACCAGATCTCCCTGCTGCTGCGGGGCCACTTCAGCCCCTCGCTGGTCACCCTCTGGGTGTACTCCAACAACATCACCTTCATCGACCCAAACACCTTCGCGGGCTTCGTCCACCTGGAGGAGCTCGACCTGGGCGACAACCGCAACTTGCGGGAGCTGTCGGCGGAGACTTTCCACGGGCTGGTCCGCCTCCACGCGCTGCACCTGTACAAGTGCGGGCTGAGCTCCCTGCCCAGTGGCCTCTTCCAGGGCCTGCACAACCTGCAGTACCTCTACCTGCAGGACAACCACATCGACTACCTGCACGAAGACCTCTTTGCCGACCTCGTCAACCTGAGCCACCTCTTCCTGCACGGGAACAAGCTCTGGAGCCTGCACCAGAACACCTTCCGGGGCTTGGTCAACCTGGACCGGCTGCTCCTGCACCAGAACCAGCTGCAGAGCGTCCACCGGCGGGCCTTCCATGACCTCCGGCGGCTCACGCTGCTCTTCCTGTTCAACAACAGCCTCTCCGAGCTCCAGGGGGCGGCCCTGGCCCACCTGGGGGCCCTGGAGTACCTGCGCCTGAACGGGAACCCCTGGAACTGCGACTGCCGGGCCCGGTCCCTCTGGGACTGGCTGCGCCGCTTCCGGGGCTCCAGCTCCAGCGTCATCTGCGAGTTCCCCCCGCGCGTCCAGGGCCGGGACCTGAAGGAGCTCCCGGCCGAGGACTTCCGCGGCTGCTCCAGCTCGGAGTCCCTGCACCAGATCAACGTTCCCCGGCTCCCCTCAGCCGACAGGGCGCCCCCCAGGGACCACCCCCCACTCCACTCCTCCACGGAGAAGGGCAAAGCAGGCGAGCACAGCCTCCCGCCCGGCCAGCGCCCGGGCTACCGGAAGCCCAGCAAGAACTGCACCAAAAGCCGCAACCGGACCACCAAGCCGTCCTCCCTGGGGCCCTGGAAGACCGCGGAGGAGATGCCGGGCCACGAGCACAAGACGGAGCACGGCATGCTGCCGAAGCCGAAGGGCAAGTGCCCACGGACGCCCATCCTGCCGCCCAGCGGGGTGCAGCAGGCGGCGGGGGGGCGCGCGGGGCGCAGGGGCGAGGGCGGCGGGGGGCACCCAGGCCGCGCTCCTGGCCTGGGTGCTCACCTTGGTGGTGATCATCCGCTGACCGCCCCCGAGCCACACCGGGCCACCGCTGGTCCCCGGCGCCCCGGCGTTGTTGTTGCTTCTTTTTCTCTGCGCGAGTGTCTGGCTGTGTGGAGACCGCCACTCCGGCCGGGCCCGCTCCTGGCCCTCGCCCGCGGCCAGCACGGGGATCCCACGGGCCTGGACTGCGTGGACCACGCTGAGCGCAGCAGGGATGGGATGACAGCAGCCCGAGGGAGCACCTGCGGAAGGGAGCCGTCCCCCCAGCCCACGCCAGAGTGAACGGGATGGGCGACTCCTTGGCTGGGAGCGACTGGACTCTGCTCCCGGTGAACCCCACAGGTCCGTGAGAAGGAGCGACCCCCCGGAGGATACACGGGAGCAATGGCTGCTGCAAAGACCCACCGGTTACGCCTGCAGGGACAGAGTCGAACAACACAGGCCTGGCCAGGGCCCACGAGGCCGGCTGTGGGGTGCCTTCACCCCACACCAAAGCGGGCTGGGAGTCTCTCGGGAGACAAACGCCATGTTCCTGAACCTCTCAGGATCTTTCCCACCTCAGCAGGATAGGGCTGAACGACTGGCTGGGAGCAGCCGAGAACTAAAGGAAAGATGGGCGGGCGGGCAGGCAGGACCAGAGGTGGAAACTTTTGACACTTTCCAAACAAAGGTGCGTCTTTTTTTTTTTTTTGGTAATCTCTATGTTCACATATAAGATAAAACCAATACACAGGTCCCCCCGGCCCTTAGGGACCCCAAAGTATGCCCAATATAACGAGCATAAGCTATACAGAGAAAACTGACAGGCGGAGGCCAAGCGACTGTGCCGGTGGACCAAGAGTGAGAGAAGAGGAAAGGTGTTTGGGGTGGGGGAGGGCGGTGGAGCTCGGCCCCCTTGCCCAGACAATCCCCCCTGCTTGGACGGTGCTTGTGGAAGGAAGCAGCAGGACCAGGGACCCGGAAGGACTGGCATTCCTTGACGCTCGGAGCACATGGGCTTGGGTTGCAGTTTCCAGTATGTGACCTCAGAGGAAGCAAGCAGGGCGGCCGGAACAACGCTCTTTCGGACAAAACCGGGGCTGGCTGGGGAGCGACGGGGTCTGGACTGGGGAGGCCCCGAGGCTCGGCTGCAGAGGGCACATCCCGGGAAGGAGAGGAGGTGACAGAGACGCCGGGGCTGCTGGACGGTGCTGGTCGAAGGGTCTTGCTGTTGTCACGGGGAAAGGGTGTCCCCACCACCCCGAAAGGAGAGGGATCTTGGCAGGGTGGGGGGTGGATGCGGTGAAGCCAGGGACAAAGTGTTTGGGACATTTGTCCCCGTCTTTTGTAAAGGGGGGGAGCCAGGGTGCATTTTTGTAAAGGCTACTTGGGTGGGGAAGGGGCAAGCGGTGCTTGTGTTGAAGGGATATTGGGGAGGGGGGAGGCTTTTTAGAAGGCTCCAGGGCAGGCCGTGCTTTCGCTCCAACTGAGCGGTGCTGGGGCGGGGAGTCTGGAATTGCCACCTCTTCGGTCCAGCAGGCCACGCGCCGGCCAGGGGTGTGTGTTCCAAGCCCCTGGCCGTTCCGCCCTGACTAAGAGGGCCAACCCAGAGGGGAAATAAACGACCATGTGGAAACCAGCCGCGTGTCTCTCTCTCTCTCTCTCTCTCTCCCCCCCGTCCCGTGGATCCGGCTCGCTCTCTCCCGCATTAGGAGCTGCTCGGAGGAGGCGGCATGTTCGCTGGCATGTACGCCAGCAGCCGGGTCGGGCAAGGATGCGCTGACTCACCGGAACGCTCTCAGTTCCTCTCAGCGAGGAGGAGGCTGCCGGCCCCCATCTTGCGCTTCTCTCCCGGGGACCTCGCAGGACCCGGAGCAACTGGAAGGCCCTGCTTGGTTCCAAAATGTGGGCTGGAGGCTCTTCAGGGCTGCAAGCCCCAGGGATGGAAAAGGAAAATGCGCGCGCGCGCACACACACCACCACCACTGGAAAGAGCCCCTGGCAAACGTATGGGGTGAGTGGGGGGGCGATCACAGCACGCGTCCTGCTTACATAACAGGCAGAGTTTTGGAGAGCGCAACCCAACCTACCAGTAGCCAAACCAGCAAAGAGGGCAATACTGAAAAAGGCTGAGGTGAGCCTGGCTGGAAGGCACTGGAAGCCCAACTGCCCATCTGCTTGCCCCCTGGTTCCCAGCCGGGAAAGGAAGCAGAGGGGCCAAGGGTGGGGGCAGGAAGCAGCAGGGGCACCTTCTGATCTGCCCTCGTCAATGAGAGACAGAAGCAGTGGCGAGCACCTCCGAGAGCCCAAGCTGACTGGATCAGCGGTTCCTGCCCCACCAGCCGCCCCTGGCTGGATCCTCCCTAGATTGCTCTTCCCAAGGGAGAGGAAAGCAGGCGGGCAGGCTGCTCACAGCAAGCCTCCCTCCGGAACCAGCACCGAGGCATCTCCTCCAACCGAGGGGTCCAGTCCAGCTAAAACGTGGCCAGAGCTTGGTGGCCCTTCGGACTAGCAAGCAGCAGCTCTTGGGGGAAGGCAAGGCGGGTCAGCTGAGCCCGCGCGGCGCCTGACGCAGCTTTCCTCTGCGGGGGGCTGGCGAGGTCAAACGGCCCCGGGGGCATGGTCTTCGCGCCCCCCCCCCCGTCCCCGCTCCTCAGCTGGCGGGGCGCGGCTGCAGCGGCCGGGCCAGGCGCGCCACGGGGGCGAGCGCGGGAGGGCGCGCCGGCCGGGCGGAGCCCCGCGGCGGGTGACCTACTTTCCCGGGCTACCGGGAAGCGGGGGGTCGCGGGGCCCGGGGCCTGATCCTGCGAGAGCGCGGGGCGGCGGCCGCCTGCGAGCAGCCGGCCCCCCTCGCCCGCGGCCGGTGCGCCGAGGCGCGGCGCCGGTCCCCGGGGAGCCGCCGCCTCCTGCACAAACACGCG
>NW_025335588.1:738116-739041 GCF_004798865.1 Varanus komodoensis
AAGGAGCGCGCAGGCAACGCGGCGGCGGCGGCGGCCGCTCGCCCCTTTCCGGCCCGCGCGGACCGAGAGCCGTGCGCCCCGCCCCTCCGCGCAAGGCCCGGGCGAGGCGCCCCCCCCCCGGCCACGCACAGCGCTGCCCAGCGCCTGGCCCGCGGGACCCCCGGCGCAAGGCGGATGAGCCCTCCGCGCAGGGGAGCGCACGCCGTGGCCGGCCACGCCGGGACGCTTCGCGGAGCATGCGAAGGGGCCCGCGGCTCTGCCCGCCCGGAAGCCGCCTCAGGCTCCGCGCAGAGCGAGGGCAGCTCCGGGGCCACGGGGAGCCGGGCAGCGCCAGGCCTGGGGCCGCCTCTGCCGGGCACAGGGACACCCGTTGCCCTCGGTGGCCTCCTCTGGGAGGGCCACGGTGCAGCACGGCCGGCTGTGCTGAGCCCCCCGTGGCCAGGGCCTGTCCGCCGCCCTCTGCCCCGGCTCGGGAGAGGGGCAGCCGCCGCTCGCTGCCCGGGCTGAAGCCCCCAAGCACCGGGCCTGCTGCGTGACCCCCAGAGAGAGAGGCGATGACACAGGCCCGTACTGCGCACGTATCCGGCCCGATGCCGCTGGCTGCAGCTCGGGAAGAATCACCCTTGGCACTCTTAGAAATAAGGCCTGCCTCGGGAAGTCGCCACTCTGGCCCTTTCCCAGTATTGCTGGCCGCAGGGCCCAGCCGAGGGAGGGGGCGGCCTGGGAGGGGGCGGGGGGCCCAGGCAGGCCGACCGACCGAGGGCACAGAGCGCAGGGCTAGCAGGCGGCTTGGGAGCAGAGCTCTGCGGGAGCAGGTGGCCAGAGCGGCGCCAGGCAGGCACGGCAGCGAGAGGGTGGACGGGGCTGGAGCAAGGCCTGCCTGGAGGAGGAGGAGGAGGAGGAGGAGGAGGAGGAGGAGGAGGAG
>NW_025335588.1:739141-824279 GCF_004798865.1 Varanus komodoensis
GGGAGGAGGGGTGGGGGGCGGGGGGCGCGGGGGGGGCGGGGGGGCGAGGGGGGGGAGGGGGGGAAGGACAACGGCTCAGGGGGACTTAATGGGGGGAGGAGGAGGAGGAGGAGGAGGAGGAGGAGGAGGAGGGAGCGTCCCTCCGTCCCCAAGCCTGCGCTGAAGTCCCTGAATCAGCCATGCCGGTGAATTCAGCAGCTGCTGCAGAAGAGGGCACGGGCTCGCCTCACGGCCCTCTCAGGCTGGCTGGGGACGCTCAGGCCCATGGCCCAGGACACCCGGCTTGGCTCGGCGGTTTCCCTCAAAGCTGTCCTGGGGCCTCTTGGATGGAAAGGGAACTTTTCCGGCCGTGCCTGGAGGGGGGCTGTCATTCCAGGCGTGGGGCTCGTCCAGAGGAGGGGAGGTAGAGGTGGACTGGCCGTGTCCCCACAATTCTTTCCGCAGAAGGCCTCCTAGCCACTCCTGCTCCCCATAAAGGACTTTTCAAGGATAACCCCGAAAAAGACAGTTTTGGAGCCAAAGTCATGGTAACGAGCAAAGGCTCAGGGGGACTTAATCGAGAAGCCGCCTTCAGCCACCTGGTATCCTTGAACTACAATTCCCAGCGTCCCCAGCCAGCACAGCTGGGCTCGTAGGCCAAGGGAGGTGGGAGAAGGGAGACAGCGCCTTAATCATATGCTACTTATGGCAACTGGTGGGGAAGACAGTAAATGACAATAAACAAACACGTTGCTATTTTTCTATCCATCCCCTGCTAAGCACCTTTACAATAAAGCAGCACCGTAATTAGCTGAGTGTGTCGTAAATACAGCTTGTCCCCAAATTCTTTAGCATTCTGGCCTCATGCTTCCTGCCCGGCCTCAGCCTGCTAATGAGAAAATATATCTACGAAACCCTCGTACGGTTGAAATATCCCAGGCAATGCCACCCTAATGTAATTTATCATTTTTTTTACACGTTGCATTATACAATACTTTTGCGGCATCCTATTAAAATGATAAATAGCCATGTTGCGGGGGGGGGGGCGAGATTAAATGCAGAGTCATGTGATGTAAGGGCTTGAGGCTTTGCAAATTTTTTTCCCCAGCTGGCCCCTGGAGAAGGGGAGAGAACGGGGCGGGGGGTGAGCAGGAGTGGCCCATGCTTTGTCCGAGACACCCCACATTGAGAGGGGCCTGCACGGGGAGGGGGAGCGGAGCGGCCAGCAGAGTTCAGAACTAAGATTCCGGGTCAACTTCGCAGTTGCTGAGCTCGGGGGCCGTGCCTTGGCGCTCCCTCCGTGCGCCCAAGCAGAGTTTGCGCAGCGAGCCGTCCGTCGTCACTCTCTGGGGCTGCTGGAGGGAGCCGAGTCCCCCGCCCCCACTCCAGGAAGAAGGGGGGCTAGAGGAGGCCTCTTTGGGGAGCGCTTCCTCATCCTTCCAGCACCACCTGCCGGCGTGCTGCGGAAGTCCCGGGTGGCAAGGGAAGGCCACGCGGAGCGAGAGGCTCCGGACCTTGTCGGGTCCTCTGGGGACTCCAGGGCGCCGAGCGCCCCGTGCCCACGCTTGTGCAAGCCCATTCTTCAAGGCGCCAGAAGTTCAAGACGACCTGCCGCCTTCCAGATGCGCTGGTCCATCCTCCACAAATGGCGAGGGCGCTGGCCGGCACAGAGACCTCGCCAGGGTGATATGATCGCAAACGGGAGGCCGTTGGTGGACTGCTGCGACACGACCAAACAGCTGGGGACTGGAGGGAGGGGACAGACAGGGAGCAGGAGGTGTCCCTCTGCAACCCTCCCCCCCTTCTGCTCCAGGCCCAAGGCTGTGCGTCCCTGCCCTGGCCAGGACGGAGCGGTAAGTGGGTGCCACTGAAGGCAGACGTGGCCGCTGAAAAGGACAGAAGGCAGTGTGCCCCGGGGGGGCCAGGACACGCTGGAGCCCTGGAAGCAAGTGAGCAAGCAGCATCCGCTCCCCTGACTTCCACGGGCAGATCAGGTAAGCCGTGCTTGGGAATCGTCCTGCGCTGGGTCTGACGTCAGCCCCAGCCGAGCAGCCACTGGCCAAGATGGGGTGGGAGGGGAGCCTCCTCTTCGAGCGAAAGCTTCGGGGGGGGGGGGGCTTGCCCAGCACCGTCCGAACCCCCACGAGGCCCTCTTCTCAGGCACTGGCTCGATCGCTCTGCCACACCGTTGCAGCGCCTCCCCTGAAGATGGGGGTCCGAGGAGGAGCCCAGCGTTGCATGCAGGAACGTGCACGCTCAGCCATCGGCACCTCCCACTGGCAGGACCAGGCACAGGCGGGGGCAGAAGCCGCAGAGCCCCTGCTTGGTGCACAGTCCGTCCCAGTTTCCACTGCCGGAACCTGCACTTCAGATCTTTGCTAGGAAGGTCCGCTGGCCACCCAAGACCTTGACGAGGCCCCGCCGGTGAGAGCAGGCAAACCGAGGCCGGCTGCAAGAGCCGCTGGACCGGCCTGAGGCCCTTCTTCCTGTCTTCCCATGTCTTTGAGGACCAACACCAGGAGTGCAGGACCTCTCTGGACCCACAGTAAGCGGCTTTCATGTGGATTTGCAAGTTGGAGGGACGCGGCATTCGGTCACCCAGCTCAGTCCCCTGGCTCAAGGACCGGGGTGCTTTCATACCCCATAGGCTGCCAGATCCGAGGAAGGAACCTGCTCTCATGCAAAGCTGCGTGAAGGCTGTTTAGTCCTCCGATGATCGTGAGACATTTAAATTATGCACGTGGCCGTTCAAAACTAATTACCCCAAGCACAGCAGAACATTTATGCCCTCAATTGCTGGAACCTGCCTATTGGCCGCACCTCCCTGTCCGCTCGCGCCTCCATAAACCGCTTCAGTGCATTTAACTTCCAGCCTGGATCTGCCAGGCTCGGCCTCCCCGCAGATGAGTGGGGGCTGAGGGGGCTCTGGCCCCCCCCCGCTTTTCTGGGAGCCGAGGCAGGGCCTCTGCAGAGGGCTCTTCACGCATAAAGACCCCCTGGCGGTGCAGTGCCGCCCCAACCCTCTCCCTTTCAGCTGAAGCATCGCCGTTTCCGTAACCGAGGCTGCAACTCGCCTCCCCCACAAGAATTTCAGAAGCAAGAAGGGGTAAGAGTTGCAGGCAGTTGATCAAGTGTGGAAGAAGTTTCTGTGGGGAGCAGCCGGATTCGCCAGTACCTGCGGAAATCTTTCGGGCTGAGCCTGGCCTGGGAAAAGCTTTGCTCGGTAACCAGAACTGCAGCATTGTCTACAATCCTGTCGCTTGAGAGAAATCCAGTGTATGCGCTCACACAACCGACTTGCCAGCTACTGGGTCTGAGCTTCAAATTCAGCCTCATGATGGAAGACTTGCTGGGGAACCGTGGGCCAGACTGTCTTATCTGCCTTGTAGGGTTGTTGTGAAAAATGAGCAATATGGGCCCAGTCTCTGGTGGGATATTAATATCAACAGGTGAGTTTCTGGACATTTTGGATCCCTTGGAGGTGAAGAAGTGGGGCAGGCAGAGGCAGCCCTCTGAATTATGGAGGGCGGAAGCAACCCACTTCAGCCGGTGGTGACATTTCTAAGGGAGTTTCCATCTTTGGAATGAGAGCTTTGGGAAGGTGGGTCAGAGAAAAGAGGACGCATGGAAGAGACGCTGGCCCTGACCATTTTTGAAGCCAACCCCGTGCTGCTTCTGCCTGTTGTTTGCGGCAGAGGGAGCGCTGAAGGCGCAAGCGGACGCCCCTCCACCAAGCATGCTGGTCCGGAGGTGCCCACTCGAGTGCTCCCACAGCCTTCCAGCGCTGGGCTGCTCCTCCCGGCACGCCCCGGCCTCAGCGTCCGATCTGCAGGTGTGGGACGTTGCAAGCGAAACGGCGGGGCTGCATGAGTCTGAAAGTCGCAGGAGAGTGAAGGCAGCCCATTTCCGAAGGGCACAATCACTGCAGGGCCCCCATCCGAATCCCCCTTTTATATAAAGAGGACCCCCAATTTGCTGCTGCAAACCCCAAGTATCTGCACCTGCTCCCAGACGAGACTTCAGTCAAGAAGCCTGGGGAGGAAACCAGCAGACAAACCGGCGCTGCCTCTCCAATTACGCCCTTGAACGTCCATAACTGGTCTGAGAGGATTCATCTCGGCTACCAGGATCCGGTGTAGAAGAGCCAGAGATGCCTTCGTTATGAGTCAACGAGAGGACCAATTAGCATTTCAGTTATAAAGATTCCCCGCAGCAGTGAAGGGGGTCAGTTCCATCTTCCATTTCCACCATTTGGAAGATGGGGGCTACCTGGAGCATTTTTCTGGTTAGAAGCGGAGCGAGGAAGGATCTGTCCTCTTCCTCCCGCCGAAGCTGCCCCGCGAGGACCATATGGCAGGAGGAAGGAGATGGGCCATGCCACCTGGAAGCCCACAAGGACCCTCGGAGGAACCAAGCGTGGGAGAGTGGCCAGCCCTGCGTGCTCGGCCCACCTGCGCTTGCGGGGAGGAAGCAAAGTGACGTGCCCCCTCCCCTGCCCCACGGCCAAGGGAAAGAGAGAGCCCCACAAGGGGCAGCGCGCAAGGCTACTCATACCAAAGCCCGAAGGCTGAGGGGTAATGAAGGCACTAAATAAAGGCCGCCACAATCCAGACGAGCCGCCAAGCTGGCACTGCTCTAACTAGTGGCGAGAGGCCTCTTAGGCCAAGCAAATATCTCTGAGCCCCGACTTACAAGCTCGGATTTGGCAGGAGGCCGGGAAAGACGGATGGGAGGAGCAGGGCGAAGCCAATTTCGCCTGGTCATCAGCCTGGCTATCTCTGCTCCGTGTGGACCTGGCTCGCAGCACGGGGGGCTTCCGTCACCCCTCGCTCATCAATCACTCTTCTGCGCCACCCCGCTCTCATTTCGGGGCTAATGGTTCCTGCTGGAGACCCGAGGGCGAGGCTGGCAGGGCATCCGCCGGCCTGCGCGCAAGATGGCAGCTGTCTCGCGTCCTCCCTCGGGAGGGCAGGCTCCAGCACCATCCAGGGCAACGCGAGGCGGCCGAGAGACTTCCATGCGGCTGGCAGGGAGCTGGTCTTAAAAACAAGCCCAGTGAAGATCAGCAAAGGGGGTTCTCTCCCGCTTCCCACTAGAGCAGAACAAGCATCGAAGCCAGACGCAAGAGACTACCTAGTCTTGCCTCAGCCCATCGAGCCCAGCTGCTGACGCTGACTGGCAGCAGCGCCTCTCGCCCCGCTCCAGGACTCTTCCAGGAGGGGCAGGATCTGGTGGCTTCTGCACGCAGAGCATGCTGTGGCCGTAAACCCAACCACCCCATCCGAGAGGAGACGCATGGAATGGCCACAGACCGTTCCAGCACCCACCAAAACAAGTACTTCTGATGAGTCAGATGCACACTGCAAACCGTTTCCCTGCTTAATTAGCGGGTTATGTGTGGAAGGTTTCCAGGCAGAGGAATGGAAACAGATTGTGATAAAGCAGTGACTCAGTTACGGGGCAATACCTCAACGCTTTGGCATGAGACACATTCGATGAGCCGACAAAAGTGTTGCGGAGGGCGGGGGCGATGCTGGCTCCTTTCAGGAAAGGTGAGGGATTATTCATGAATCCAAAAAGCAACATTCAGAATATATAAGCACTCACACACTTCTGTATGCCCAGGGGGATGGCCTCCCAAATGGGCCAAATTAGAGAAATATTCATGCCCAAAACTCTGTTTGAGGAGAAAGGCAACGAGGTGTCCACAAGAGAGCTGGACAGAGACACTTTGCCTTGGAGGAGGGAGAAGGTGGACAGCTGGCGGCTATCCTGGCTGGCATCAGACAGAAGGGGGAAACCATCAAACGTTCACTGCATGGATGGAAGACACGGCAAGCAACAACTGCAAAAGCCACAGGCCAGAGATGAGATCCAGCCAGCCCAGGAAAACGGCTTTCTCCTTTCTGGAGCCGTTGCCATTCACAGTTGAAGGACACCCTGGGACGGATGAAAGTCGCTGCCTCGCAGAGCTTGGTGCAAATGCCAAAGCACTCAAGAGAACAGCCGCCGTAAGGAAACTTGCGGTCGGCGAGAGGAGGTTGGTCCCCAGCGAGAGGTTTTCTAGAAATGCTTTGGCGAAGCACGCAGGATGGCCTCGTTTCAATCCACCAGCAGAATCTTCCACAAGTGGGTCCCCCGGCCTCGGGCGACCCGAGAAGGGACGGGGCCCGGTGGAACCTCGGCCGCTCTCAGGACAAGGCCGCACCCTGTTCTTCAGCCAGGGATTCTGTAGGAAGCAGCCCCCGAGAGAACTCGAGACACTGCAAGTTAAATATAGGTTATGTTCACTGCATTTTTACAAGTGCTAGGTAGGAATATTATCCAGAGAAAGCTGTCATTTTTAATGACAGCACAAGCTCCAATTACTGGAAAACCAATACCCTTGGGAGTTGGAAGGCTTTATTCACCCCCACCCCGATTTGCTTGAAATTGGGGGTGGGAAAGAGTGCAGCACCACGATGCCAGCTTCTGAATTAGACGGAAATAGCTCTACCGGGTCTTAAGGCACTCAACTGCCTCTCCAGCTGCTTCAAGAGCCTCGGCTCGGCTGTGTAGCGGCCCAACCTTGCCTCCTTCCAAGGCCTGCCAAGCAAGCGGCTCCAGCCGGAGACAGCGCTGGCGGCCATGGCGGCCTGGAGAAGCCGAGAAGGCCCCGCTTGGGCCCTGCACATGGAACCCAACTGCAGCCCATGAAGCAACTCTGGACCAGATCAGGTGGTCGATCCTGCCTGGTGGCAAACTGAAGTCGGAGGAAAAGGAGGCCTGCGTCACCCGGCACCTAGTTAGATGGGGAATCCACTGCCGTGTGGCCACCGATCTGGATGGCTTTGAAAGGGGGCTGGTCAAATTCCTGGAGAAAGCAGTCCATGGCTACCAGCCTTGCTGGCTAAGCGCCACCTCCATGACCAGAGGCTGAATGCCCGCATACACTGGCTACGGAGCTTGCGTGGGCCAGGCCGGACTCTTGGACTCATCCTGCGTGAGGGGCCCTGAGAGCGCAGTGCCGGGCTGGATGGACCACTGTACCTTCCGTAACTGGGGCATCTCATGGATGAACCATGATATGTCCTTTCCGTGCCTCGGCAGAAGTTCCAGCTGGGGCCTGGGAAGAGCTGCCACTCCCACTCCGTGCAGGTGGAGTGGAGCTGGATGGCCTCTGGGCTGATGCCAGGCAGAATCCAGTCCCGGCTCCCTCCATTGTTACTGTAGCAACGCAAGCAAGCCCAGCCTGACGGACAAAGGTCCCCAGGATCCACACAAAGAGGGGCGCAAGTGTCCCATCAGCACAGGCAGGGAGCTCGGGAGGCAGCAGGGGCTCCCCGTCAGCCCTGCTGCAAGACTGGGCCCCCTCCCCGTCCTTCTTCCTTGTGTATCCTGTCTTTTCTGACTGTCGGTCGGCAGGCAGCGGCAGCCTCGTTTAACTGACCGTTTGTATGCAGGGAGTCCTTTTCACGAAGGAGCAGCACAGAAATCCGTCCAATAAATAAAGACAAAAAATTAATACACATCCTCCTCCCCTCCACCTTGGCCCTTGCCCCCCCCGAGGCGGAGACAAGGGGGACGGCGCGGGTTCGGCACCTGAGCCACAAGACGCAAACCCGGGCGCACGTGCCGCGGCAGAGAAGCTGCTGCCAGAGCAGGGCCACGCAATAAAGCCATTAACACACACGCAGAGGGACGCGTGTTGCCAGCTGAGGAGAACAATAGGTGGAGAAGCTAGCTGCCGGAGAATTTGCACCCCCGCAGATAAATGGAAAACTTCGAGCAGGTGAGAGGGAGAGCAGCTTGCTGGCGTACGGCAAGTGGTCCCGACTCAGGGAACGGGGAGGAACCGGCTTCTGCGGCTATAAATAAGCCCACCCCAGCAGGCGCGTTGCCAGAACAGCAGCCATCAATACGGCTTTCTCCATCAACGCTGCCAAACTTCACTTTTAAGGAGTGTATTAATTACGTAGTCAATATCAGTCCGTTTCATTAGTGTATTAAATACCCAGATCAATAATATTTCTACTATTTGGAGACAGGCTTAAGTGGGTGTGGAGGTGGGAGGCGGGGAGGATACCGGGGCATTTTGGACCCACGAAACTCACAAAGTCAGCAAGCCCCCACTCCCCGAGGCCGTCGGGGGCTTTAAAGGGGAACATAAAGCATTGGAAGGAGACAGGAATCAGATGATAGCTATCTTTTTAAAAAGTCCCTTGAGTGACAAGGCCCCAGGGAACGCATGGACGATGAGGGGCTGGAAGTGGAATCATTTGGCCTCTTCCCTCCTCCTTCCCCTCCCCACACAGCCACCCACACGCACTTGGGATGGCACCAGGAA
The DNA here is from genome assembly GCF_004798865.1 of Varanus komodoensis. Lineage (NCBI taxonomy): Eukaryota > Metazoa > Chordata > Lepidosauria > Squamata > Varanidae > Varanus > Varanus komodoensis. The sequence continues at coordinate 747,447 of NW_025335588.1, forward strand.
AAACCGACTTTCCACCCCACGTGCTCGAAGAGCCAAGGGCCACCTGCCTGGCTCTGCCCCAGAGGGCGGCCATGGCTCCAGGGCCGGGGATGGCCAAGCCTGGGAGAGGCCTTGGGCTGCAGGCTGCCTATACCCTGACGCCAAGCTGACCAGTTCAAAGGGCCCTCGGTCCTGGATGCTCCTCTGGCCTGCCTGCCTGGCCTCCGCCTCTCCAAATTTTGGGGGTGGAAAAAGTCAATGGGAGGCGAGAAACGCAAAAGACTGGTTAGCAGAGCAGAAAGAAAGATGATCACTCCAAGCCTGCAATTTGTCAACTGCGAAGCAGGTGGAAGACCGTAATTTTCCAGCCAACACTTCATAAGCAAGGTCAGAAGGAACAAACGCCTACAATAATGAGCGGCGGAAGCACAGAAGTGCCCAGGGGTTAATCCAGAGCGGCTGAAAGGTGGCCTTCTGGTCATCACAAAGGGGGGCACAGGCGGGGGCAAGAGGTCACGGTGGAGGGAGGTCCCCCTATGGCCATCACCGGCGGAAGCACACACGGGGCCCCTCTGCTCCACAGGGGCTGGGCAGCTTTCCGCCTGCGCCCAAGTAGCTGCCTGCTTCCCCGGCGCAGGACTGCAACGCTGCCTGCTGCCGAGAGCCATACCGCCATGCTCGTTTCTGCGGCAGCCGAAGAATGCATAATTAATGCGATCAGAGGTACAAGGAGCCCTTCTGCTCTGTTAACTGGAAAGCCCGACAGCGCAGCTTCTGTTCCTGATACCAGTTCGGGGGCGGGGGGAGCACGGGGGCGTGCCCGTGCGTGCAAGAGTGTGCACAAGTGAGCGAGCACACACAGGTCTCGGCGCCTGGTTTGCAAACATGAATGCCAGATTGTCCACCTTCACCAGCAAAAGGATCATGCGCGAGCGCTTGGCAACACAAGGCTGGAACATCTCCGCTTCCCAACAGAGCCAACTTTTGCACCAGTAATGAGGTAACATCGCCGAAAATGGATTATGAAAACTAATTAATTGCTTTCCAGTAATGAGAAACTGCTGGCGTTGGCAAACGGCAGAAGCCACGAAACACAAGAACCGAATGCTGCTTTATTGAGAGACAAAAGAAACGCATCTCCCAATTTGGAGGCTCCGTCCCCTTCGAGATAAACAAATCGAGAGCTGCTGAAATACGAACAGAAGAAGCCTGGACCGGTGGCAAGCGCTGCAGTCCGCAGCCCCCCAAAAATGCAATATTAATTGACGTGAAAAACTAACGCACTGCTTTGTAGTCGCCTAGATTTCCCAGGGGGATGAAGAGTCAATGCTTATCAGCTTCTCTCAGAAGAGACAATTTTGATTAATATCAGGCCCATCTGACTCAGTCTATTAAACCCTGAAGAAAGGATATTCTTCAGATATAAGAGATACGACTTTGATTAATAATTCTACCATGTTGCCTTTCGAGGCATTAGCAACTGTCTGGCACCTGTGGCAGGAAGGAAGTCTTTGAACGTGAAGGGAGGGGAGGGGGAGGAAGGGCCTCGCTGTGTCGTTCCCACCAGGGCAGCCGCAACGCCACTCGGGCCCTCCCGCTCCCCCCGGGACTGAGGCGTCCAAGCCTCTCGGAGTTTTGGGGTGAAGGGAAGGGGATGAAGCGGCACCTTCTCTGCCCACCCTGCACGAGGTCCTATGGGCCCTCGTAGGACCTGGGCCCAGGTGAGACTCCTGCCTTCCCACAGGCTCTCTGCTGAAGGACACCCCAACCTGACCCCGACTTCCTTCCTGCAGCCGCACCACCGAAAACACAGGAGAGAAACAACGTGAGCCAGAAGAGGAAGCCACAAAACATTCCGGAATTTGTGCCAAAGGAGACGGCTGGGCGGGGTGGGGGGAGCCCACGGAAACCTTGGTCTGCTGCTCTTCTACGGAAAGGAAGACCCGTCTGGCCTGGAGGTGGGCTGGGGCGGGGCAGACCCTCCTCAGCCCAGCAGCGCCGCGTTCTTCCGGATGTTCATGATCAGCCTCTTGCCATATTCCTTGTGGTTGACGGGACTCACGTCCATCATGGTGGCCTTCAGGCGGGACTCGTCCTTGGGAGGAGAGAGAGAATGCCTCGGGTGAGGACACAGATCGGGAGCTCTGCTGGGGCACCGCAGGCAAGCGCCTGGCCTGGTTGCGGGGCTCTTAGCACTGAACGCAAACCCGGGGGGTGGGGGACTGGGAAGGCCCATCCTGGATGGCGAACATGGGGCGAAGTCTCCTTGGGACTAGTGTCCAGCACAGCATCCTCACTGCATTTTTAAAAACCTTTGGTTTTGTTTGAACTCACTGGGTGAAGTTCCACTGGGCAGCCACTAATTCTGCTGTGTTGCTGGGTAAGCCATTTTTTCCAGCCTTTAAAATATAATCTAGGTCCTATCAGTTTTTCCAAAAGAGGTGCAATCCCTGGGAGAGCCCAGGCCCCTGGAAGCTGACCTAGGCACCATGATTCGCGAGCGAAGCCACAAGGGGCTGGGCGTGTGGGCGGCAGGGACAGGTGTCCAGGTGTGTCTGTCGGGCTTACATTGAACGTTTCCACTTTGACTCTGATCCGGAATTCGTAGGTGCTGAACATGGCCTTCTGAAGTACCTCGCCAAAAGCGTAATCATCCTGTGGAAGAACAGGATGGACAGGCGTCAACACCCCTGTCAGTCCGGGGCTGCCCCAGCTGCAGGAGTGGGGACACGGAAGAGGACAAAAGGCACGGAACGGCCCCGTCAGACGATCCCCCCACAAGTGGGCTTCATCCCCACAGTCGGATCCGGCAGCACAAAGGGAGAGCCGCAATCCTGCGCTGAGCCGCTCCCCAGGAAGCTAAACTGAGGCTGCATCAGCGGAAGGTGCAAAGCTTCTCGACTGCGATTAAAGCAGACACTTAATTATGAGCCCTTCAAAGACCAATGTGGACGGCCACTTCACTGCCAGGGAGTCTTATCAGTGGCAGTCAGCTTCCCTGCTTATCTTGCGTGCCACGTCCAGAAGCCACAGTTGTTACAACAGGAACAGGTGCAGGAAGCTTTGGGGGCCCTTGGCTCCAGTTAGGGGGACGTGGGCTGGAGCGACTGCCCACACTGGTCTTCGGAGCCCTGAAGCAGGGTGAGACCCGAGGCCTGGCCGGCCCAGCACCGAGGCCCTGAGAGGAAGGCCACACGCAGCCCAGGAGGGGGGAAGTACCCACACACTCGTGCTCCCCTGTGGCTGCTGCTCCAATGGCAAACTGCCCCGACCCCGGGGGCAAGACAGAGCCATCATGGCCAGGAGCCACAGACCCCCTCCCACGGACCTGATTAAACCCGCCACTTGGCCAAACACCAGCCGGAACCCAGTGGGGATCGCAGGGCTCCGGGTGTTTTGCGGGGGGGGGGGGGGTGCACTCTTACACCTGGGTGTGGAAAGCAACGCAAGGCGCGCATTCCCGCGGGAGGCCATCTGTGGCCACTGGCCCGGCTGGCTCTGCGCTCCCCGCTCTGCCAGCGCCGGTGTGCCGGCTTGCACGCTGCCGAGGCACTGGGCGGGCAGAGGTCCTGCCCCATCTTGCGGGAGAGGGCCGGAGGGGCTGCGGGTCTGCTCCCGCAGGGCTGCTCTTGCGTTCTTAAGACCTCCTCCTCCTCCTGCTCTCACGGCAGACGGCGGAAAGCTGCTCTGACAGGGCCCGATTTCCGCCGTCCTTCGAGGGACCAAAGGCCGCTAGGGAGGCAGCCCAGCCTCGGCCAGAGAAGAGGCAGCTTGCAGCCCCTGCCGGAAAGAGCACCCAGATCCAACGGCCGGTCGCCTGCTGGGGCAGCGCACTCTGCATATGCCCAGGAGCCAGAGGGCTGCCAGGCCGCAAGGGGCTTTGAGGGCCCCCCACCCCGTGGGAGCCTGTATTGCTACTTGTGGTGGCTATCATGACTGAGGCGTGAGGCATGTATCTTCCAAATAATCACCACGTGAGAAAAGCTCGTTAGAGCACCTGGTAATCGTGGGCTCTAGGAAAACCAACCACGTGCTCCGAAAAAGCTACTCCACAGTTGTGGGCACTGCCCTTCCACGCACGGGACCAAGGGACCAAGGGCCTCTCCCGCACTTCCCTCCTCTTAGAGGAATCGCAGCAGGCTCCCGGCCACCACCACCACCTTCCGCAGCAGTTCCAGCGGTTCCCTGGCGAGCGCACAGCTCCGTCTCCCAGGGAGCTCGTTCTTGTCGAGGCGCCCAAGAGGTCTTTGCAAGCCTCGTTGTGACACGGGAGCCACCACCGCCGGACTCACGGCGCCCGGGTGAATGGGGAGGGAGAAGCCCCGGCGCCCCCGCCCGCCTTTCGGACGAAGGTGCCGCAGGAGCTGACCGACCTTCTCCCTCAGTTCGCCCAGGTAGGCCGCGCTCTGCCCAAGAATGGTCTCTGCCACCTCCTGGAAGCAGGTGACCCACTGGTTGTCCTGGAAGTCGGCGACGTTCACCTGGAGGCAGAAGGAAGATGGCAAACGTTCCACCACGGCTGGGTGGAAGAGGAGGGCAAGACCCCCTTTAGAGCCCCGGTGAGGCCCACGGCCCGGCCCCTCGCCCTCTCCTGCTGGCCATTGCTGGCACGCCTGGAAAATTCCTGACATGGTGCTGGTGGTGGAGCTGGGCAGGGTGACCGAGCGCAGCAGTGACAGAGCTGCAGCAGGCCTGTCCTGAAGGAGGGCCGGAAAAACCGTGGGGTGGGGGACCGGCCCCAGAGGCAACGTGGACGCACTTCCCCCCATCCAGCTCCCACCGTGGAATCCTCCCGGAGGACCCTCTGCCGGGCCTCTTTGCTTTCCCTCCGCGATACATCGAGACACTTCTCCCGGCAGATCCGGGGCACACAACGCTGTTGGCAGAGGGCCGGGCGCGCCAAACAACTGAAGGAGAAGCCGCCCAAATCCGCTTTGTGGGCGCAGGCAGGGCAGGCCTCTCTGCTTTGCTCTGGACTGGCTCGTTCGCGGCGGCGGCGCAGCTGCGGGGACGATGGCAACGCAAACGGGCTGGCGGGACCCGCATCGTGCCTGGGCGGCACCACCAAGCCGAGCCTGCACAGATTCTCTCCCCCGCAGTTTCCGCTATTCAGGAAGGGGGTAGCGGAAAGAACAGATGGGCCCCCATTATCGTGGGGTGAAGCCTCTTTGCCACCACGGGGACGGCAGAACCACCGAGGGAAACCTGAGTAGCCTGTGATTTTTAACGGCGGCTCCTCGTCTCTCGCACGGCCCGGCCCCGCCACTCCATCCCACACAATAAGTCCTTTCCCCGGGGGAGAGTTTTGATATTCTCAAACATGCTAATAAGGTGAGAACGTCTATTTGGAGAGGCTGCTTGGTTAGTCATTCGATTAGCCAAGCCGAAGCCTTGGGCGGCAGCCTTTAACGGGCTCCCTGTGTGGGAGCTTGTAAGGGCAAGCCAGAGGGCCCTAATTTGAGGGCACTTTCGCAAGCCGAGGGATGGAGAGGCGGCTGCGTGCGCCAGGGGTGCGAGCGGGCGTCACAATGGCAGCCCTCAGACATCCAGCGCAGGAGCAGGTTCCGCTAATGCAGGAGACACAGAACATTAGCCACAAAAGAGGGAACTAAATATAGGGAGCGGCTGTATAAGTGCAATTACCACTCTCCAGAAATACCGTTCTGCATTCGCTTATCTGCCTAACAAAGGAACACGGGCCGACGGAGCCTCTGCAAAGGCGGCAAAGCTCTCAAAGCAAGGGGGGGAGGAGGCACCTTGGCGAATGTGAGGCCCGAAAGGCCAGGCTCTGAAGCACATGGCCGGGGCCTGCCTCCCTCCCTCCCAGGGGGGAGCAAAGGGTTCACTCCCCGCTGCCTCGCCGGACCCTTGAAGAACACTCCAGCACAAGGAAAGCCAGTGGCCGAAGCGCAGCCCACAGAAGCGCGGATGAGGCCGTCCGACGGCGGGACCTCCATCTCCCAGGCCCAGCTCGGCACGGGAATGAAGTGGGTGGGTGGCACCAAGCCGCCGGGGCCATGAAGCACCGCTCAGTGGCAGACGCGGGCCTTCCAAAGAAAGCCGCAGCAAGTGCAGGAGGGTGGCAGGCAGTTCGGCGCGTTCATACACATTCCGCAGTGACGCGACGCAGAGAGAGAGAAATCCCCCCTTGGAAGCGGCCCGGGTTTCCAGAGTTTGACTGTTCTTGCCCAAAGGGGGAGGAGCAGACTTTGCACGAGGGACGCGCCAAGACTCCGCTTTTAAAAAGCAGCAAGGGGCGGTTCTGCCCCTCTGCGTGGCTCACATTTCTGTGCATGGGGGGTGCAGGGGCTGAGCACGGCTCTGCCTCACACCGCGACTCGGCTGCCCACGAGGCCCGGCAGCAACTCCGACAGGCAGAGACGCTGGAGCTCAGGCAGACCAGCATGTGCGCGCTCACCTCTGCGCCCTCACTCTGCACCCGTGCGCACGTACCCACGCACAGGGCTCTCCGGCTGTGCCGGGTCTCTGAAACGGCCCGCCCAGGACTCACCAAGAGAATCATGCGGTACTTGAAGTTGGGGAACTCCTGGTCGCACTTCTCGCAGCGATAGAGCCCGTTCTGCTCGTCGATCAGCTTCTTGTTGCAGTCCTGGGAAGGGCACGCCTTGTACATGCAGTTCTCCTTGCGCAGGTAGACCACCGTGCCCACGCAGCTGAAATAGTCGGGCTGCAGGGACGGACGGCAGGCATCAGGGCACACCTCTGGGGCAGCCGGGTGCGCCTTGCAAACCAGACAGGCACGAGGCCGTCACAGGCAGGCCTCTGGGACCCAGCCGGAGTCCCCGGGGACAAGCGGCACGACTCCAGCCACACTCGTCGATCTCATGGTGCGAAGTTAAGCCGTCCTCCCCGCACCCCCGTTCTCAGCCGGCAGGCGTACCCACGTCGCCTCAAAAACGTTCACGAGCTACATGGCCACACCGACTCCCAGCAGTGAGCGGAGTGGTGTGCCTGCCTTGCTTTCGGACGCAGACAAAGACCGGCCTGCATTAAATAGCCTCAGCACATTACCCGGACTGGGATATTTTAGAGTGAGCCTGTGGATTAACTGACGGACGAACGGGTCGGCCATTCGGGGAATGAACTGAATGACGGGCTGAGGGATCCGAGCAGCCCTGGTGTGAACGCCCCCCTCTGTTCAAAGAGGGCTTGCGCTCTAGTAACGGAAGGGTTACTGTTAATTCCTATTTAAGGAAAGGAATAATTGTTAAGACTAACATTTAGGCTGTATTGATGTCTCATCTTCCTGCTACATGGAAACTGAGTTGTTTCTAAATATTGCATGTGGGTTGATTGTGCTGCTGCTTTTAACTGATTGGGGACTGCAAGGTTTATGATACATTTTAAAATAAAATGCAGGAAAAGGTAACTTCTAACCATTTTTTTTTGTCCTGGTGACAACCCTGCAAGGCAGGCTGTTACTGCTCTCATTCTAGAGAAGGGAAAAAGGCTATGCAGATGAGCTCTGAAGGAACACAAGCCCAGAACTCCACATCACTCCAGATGTGGAACCGTGCTGGGCCTCTCCAAAGAGGCGTCCCGGGCTGCCTGGCCCCGTTTCCCTGCCTGTGCAGAGGCCTCCCGCAAAGACGGCAGTGCTAGGCAGTCCCCGAGTTACCTTCTCTCCTTGACCCAGGTTTTCTGATTTAACCTGGTGCAAAGTCTTCCAGTTCACGTTCCCGCCTGCTGCAGCCCCACCCCGCGTGTTAGAAATGGAGGTGGCTTCCAGAAGCTGCCCCTCGGAGTCGAACCTGGAACAAAGAGAGCCGTGCCCTAGTTCCAGGAAACAGAAACATGCTGGCGGGGGGGAGGCATCCCCATCTGAACGCACGAGGGCTCCGTTTCTATCAATGGCTCACACAGGAAACAATTACAGTAAGTTGTGTATATTAGTCACTAAAATAGCATTTCAGGATAAGCTAATGTTCCATTTTAATTAGTGTAATATTTTATAATCTTGGGAGAGGAGGCTCGGCTTTGCTCCGACACCAGCTAGCGGCTGCGGCTCAGCACTGCAGCTGCTCTGGGAAGCTGAGGGCACCGGGACATCAGCATGGGAAGAGCGAAATTACACGCCACCATTATCTTCACAGACGCTCGGAGAGAGATGCAGCGTGGACTGAAGAGATGGAGCTTCGGAAGAGAGGAGCGGCAGGCAAGCTCGTGCCTGGCAGATAAGCCGGGATGACCACCTCTGCTCCACCAAAGCAGCGTGGCAACGCAATTTGTTTTAGTAAACCACTGGCTTTGTTTCATCAGACCCATCGGGCACGGATAACGAGCGGGAGATGGCTGCTCGCACGGGGAGGAGGAGAGTGGCTCCGCCACAACCTGCTGGGTACTGCTGGCGGCGGAGGAGCGAGGCAGCCAAAGCAGGGAGGAAAGAAAGGCAGGGAGGCGCTGCTTCTACAGCTCTTTGTAATCCCTGCACAAAACCCCCTTCGGTTTGACCCGGCTGTGGGAAAAGGGGCTGCAGGAGCCGCTTCTGTGCTTGCAAACATGGCTGGCTTCTGAAGGAGCCTGTGGCACCCCCACCAGACAAAGTGGAAGCAAAGGCTTCCACGAAGAAGCTGTTCCACAGCATGAGCACGCTCTCTCTCTCTCTCTCTCTCTCTCACACACACACACACCTCTCCCTGGAAAGGGGTAGGGAATGACAGAGAGCTGTCCAACTGTTATCTTGAATGCCTCCAGTGCAGGAGAGCTGACGGCCTCCCTGGGCTATGGAGGCTGTTAGCATACGGCTCGAACACCTAGGATTTCTCCCCCAATGTTCTGTCGGAAACCGACTTCCTGGAACTGGAGCCTGTGATTCCATCTCCAGAAGAGATCTTGGTCCTCTCTGTGAGACAACCTTTCAAGTGCTTGTGAAGTGCTCTCATCTCTCCCTGCAGTCTTCCCAAGCTAAACATGCCCGATTCTTTCAAGTTTTTCTCACGGGGCTTTGTTTCCACTGCCCTGGTCATCTCTGTTGCCTTCCTCTGAGAATTTTCCAGTGTCTCTGCATTTCTTTTACCTTGTCCTGCCCAGAACTGGAGCGCTCAAGAGGAGACTAGGCGGTGCCGAGTGGAACTGAACCTGCACCGAGGTGATTTGGAAACAGGGCAGTCCAAAAGAGCACTGGCCCTTTTATAGCAGCATCGTGTTATGATCTTAAAGCCGAAGTCCGCTGAGTTTGGGGTGAGTGGTGCAGAAGCTGAGCTGCGCTACTGAGCATTCTCGTGACCATGCTGGCTGGGAATGATGGGGCCTGCAGTCCAGCACAAAGGGCCCAAGTGGAGGAAAGCTGTCCTTGGTGAGTTAAGGCTCCTTCCCACACAGCCAGGGCTTCGGACTTCTGCACCCTCAGTCCCCGAAGCTGCCATGGCTCCTCCCTCCCTCCCTCCCTCCCTGCCGCCCACCCACCCAGCTGCACTCCCCTCCCTTGCAGGCTCCCTTTCCTCGCACACAAGGCAGGCCTGGATTCTTTTCAGCTCCCTCTTCAAGCCTCACCAGGCCTGCGGAACACACGCCAGCCCACACACTGACACTCAAAGCACACCGCAGATGCCCAGCGAAAGAGTGTGGCCACCCGCACCCTCCTCTGTCTCTCGGCTGCTTTTCAGAGGGGCCACCCTTCCAACAAAACACTCTGTCAAAGGAGATGGGCGGCTGCCGCAGCCCCCGTCTCTGGCACAGCCTTGAGTGCGCCAAGAGCACTTAAGAAGAACAATGCACCGACTGGAACAGAGTGCATTAAAGAGCCTTCCTCGCTAATGGATTCTCGTCCTCACAACAGGCACAGCGGAGGAATTGTGTGCACCCTGATTCTGAGACCGGGGACTCGAGGATCAAGGGCTCGCCCAAACTGTTCTGGCGAATTAGGAACAAAGACGAGCCCACCGAGCACGTGGCTGGCACACCTGCGTTCGCCAAGGGACCCCTGGGAGCTGCGCTCTGTGCCGCCACTGAAGGTCGCCGAACTCCAGTGGGACCAATTGCGGCCAACAACGAAATCCCCCGTTGGCACGTGCCGCACCCAGGCACTGGGCGCAGCGGCTGCCACAGAGCACCCCCGTTCCCCGGACGGCGGAACGGAACCCTGCCGCACCTGCAGAACCTGCAGCAAAGCAGGGCGGGAAAGGAGAAGCAGGCAGAGAACTCGCGGGCCCAGAGAGAGGGCTTCTAGGAATAGCCGGCTGGTCAGCCCTCACGCTAGCCCTGGGCACAGCCCCAACCTCAGTTCAGCAAGATGGGCTGCCGAGAGCTCCGACGGCTGCAGCCGCCCCCAGACTGTGCCCTGTGGGTCCAACCTGCCTTGCCCTCCGTTGGACCCCAAACCCGCCACCTTAGCTGGCTGCCTCATGCCTTAGCTCCTACAGCACAATCTCATTTCGGGTTCTCCTGGGCAGCAAGAATTCTTTCCCCCATGCCAAAATCTGTCTGCTTCAACAGCTAATTCTTCATGGTTTGTCATACAGTAACAGGGGTGTCGCATCTGCCCCTCCAAAGGCCCGGTGCCTCTCCTTCCCTGACCCAACCTTGGCTTGCAAGCCGATTACTCAGGGGATGGAGAAGAAGAAAGGCAGCACGAGTCTCTTTTCGCACAAGCAATTGGCAAAAACAGCAACAGCAACAATAAACAAGATCATAGGAGAAGCAAGCATACCATCCACGCAACTTGAAGGACTCCGGGATGTCGGGATTTATGATGATGGTGCTCGACGTGAGGGCAGACAGACTGCGGCCACTAAAATCCGAGACCCGGGCCCCTTTGATGGCCACCACAGGCTGCCGAGAGCCGTCAAATTGCTCAGCCTGTCGGACAAAGAAGCAAAGTGCTCACTGCACAGAGCCAAGGGCTGAGAGGAGGCTCATGCAGACAGACCCCAGTCCTCCAAGGCAAGAAAGAAAAGCCGGGAGCGGCCGAGAAAAGCACTGGGCACCCCCGTCCTTGCGTTTCTGTGCAAGTGGCAGAGAGGGGGCTCTCCGGGGTCTGTCACATGCCAAGTCCTGCAGGTGGGGTGCCAACACAGTGTTCCGAAATGAGTGGGGGAGCACAGCCCCCTGCCCGTCAACCGTTACGGATTTTCTAAGTGCTGTGGAAATTGCTCATGACAAGACAAGAGATCTGTAAGCCCAATCGCCACAACGCCCGTCTTAAATCAGGGGTCTGGGGAGAGAACTTCGAGAGTAACGAACCCTGGCATGAGATCATGGGCCACGGAAAGATGCAGGGACATGGGAGAGGGGCCTGGCCAGCAGGTCCTTTGTCCAGTTGGCCCAGTGCGGCCTGCCGTGACGGGCAGTGTCTCTCTGGGGCTTCCGGGGAAAAGAGAAGGGTCTTCCCCATGGCCCGAAAATACCTAGAGGTGCTCTCAAGGATGTTTGTACTGCACTGGGGCTTCTGCCCAAGCTGCTTCCTTGCCCAAAGTAGGAATGTCAAGCTGCTGGCCTCTCAGAGCACGGAAGCCAATCAGCACTGCAGCCAGAACAAGGGCAGGCACACCCTCATGGCCTCCCCACAGCCAGAAACATGGGAAGCCCCGCCAGATCAGAGCAAGGATTCGTCTTGTCCGGCCTTCCGTTCCCGGTGGCCAACCCCCCGTCTTGACAACGGTGGAGTCTGCCTTCTCCAAACCAGTGGCCTCCAGAGGCACCGCACTACAACTCCCAACATCCCTCAGCCAGCCACCTCAGCGTGTCACTTACATCAGCTCCCCACAGAGTGACTGTCACCAGCTTGCCAGACATGTCCATCAAGTGCAGATCCCGCTTGCAAACCTCTCGGTTGGAAGATTTCACTGTAATTTTTGCGGCATCCTCAAAGCTCTTGCAGACTCCAATCACATCTGAAAGGCAAGCAGGCAATCGGTTACCAGAGCCTGGCTGGGGCAGCTCTCCGGGCAAAGGTCCTGTGGAGCCCCCAAAAAGTCCTTGGGCCTCTGCTTCTGCAAGCAGGGGGGAAACATCTGGGTCCTCCCCCCTCTGGATCCAACACACGTGGTCCACTTGCTACGACCTACTGAATCCTGACCCTGAGAAAGGGGAACACTGCTAGCTTTCTAATTCATTAGGTGCTCTTTTCATTATTGATTTAGCTAAATCTGCCGCCAGAGTGACAGCAACTCGCAAAGATGAGGAGAAGGGAGTGCTTTAAATTGGAGCAGTCAGGAAGCAAGCATCCAGTGTTCATCAGGGTTCACCCAGGCCCCTGCTTCACCTACAGATGTCTCCAGATGTTTTCAACACGCATGGCTGTGCTTCATCCCAGCCTGCTAATGGACCAGCACCGACCAGCTCCACGGTGCTCAGGCAGCCCCTTCTATCTAATAACTGTGAAATGTTTTGGTCATCTGCGGCCGTGCTCAGCTGGGTGTAGCATTTGGTGTCCACTTTCTGAACAGGAGCGTGGTGAGGTGAGAAAAGCAGGTAAGCACACGCCAAACCCCAAACCTTGGCTGCTGTGCTGTCTGAGCAAAGCACGGGAGGTGGCTTCAGGGGCCAAAGGCACGGCGCTCGGAATTCCTAGTCGAAAACACAAGCGGCACCGCACGCTGCCTGGGGCTGGGCCTGTGAGCGAGGGGCCGCCGGCTCCTCGGCAGCAAAAAGCAGCGCCGAGCACTGGCCGGAGCAATGTTCCAAAGGACAGAAAGGAGGACGAGCGTGCCAGCGCCCAGACCTCACGGGCCGGGACTGGTCTTCTCCACCACCCCAGTCCTCCAAGTCCCTCCCCGACCGGCCCAGCTAACCCACAATGGAGTCCTTGTTTATTTTCTCCAAATCTCCAATGGACACGAAGTCAAACTTGACTGACGGGAGGTGCTCTGCGTCCTCACAGGGGACGACAGATGTGTCGCTAACGAACGTGATCTCGTAGTCATTTTTCACCGTGGTGTACTGCTTGTTGGCCGCCTTGAGATTCCCCTTGGAGAAGTAGTACACCTGCAGCAGAGAGAAGGGGGATCAGAGGCCTCCCGCGGCTGCAGCCACGGGCTGCTCGAGGCAGCGCCTCACCCCCTGCTTCCTGCCCGACAAGCCAGGCTCAGGCTCAGGGTTAGGGTTGCAGGAACGAGGGGTCCTGGCGTGGTTCTGACAGGTGGAATGTGTTTACAATGGGCAGAAATGATGAGCTGCGCAGAAAAAGCTACTCAAGGAGGGCTTTTTCAAAATCACCCTCTTTCCAATGCAACTTTACCCCCATATTAGGGTTAGGGGTGGGCACCAGGTTAGGGTTAGGGTTAGAAAAAGGAGGGGTCCTGGAGTGATTCTGATGGTTGGAATGTGTTTAGAGTGGGCAGAAATGATGAGCTGCACAGAAAAAGCTACTCAAGGAGGGCTTTTTCTGAATCGCCCCCTTTTCAATGGAACTTCAGCCCTAAAGTTGAGGTGAAAGCTGACCCAGATGGAGGCCCATCTCACACAGGGCTGCAGGTAAGAGGGTTTTTCCAGCCCGACCTGAGGGATCCTGGGTACCTCTGCATGCCAGTCCGGGGCTCTACCCAAGCCACATCCAGCTCACATGCCCAACCCGGTTAGCCAACCTGCAATGGGGGCCCAGTACCTTGTTCAGCTCAATGAGAGGGTAAAACTTGTCCACTTCGCTATTGAAGGCAGTTGCTCTAATTTCACCCTGAAGGAAGAAATCCGGAAAGCCCAGTCGAAAGGGATTCCAAGGCCAGAGTGACAACACCTCAGCCCCGCCACCCCAGCGCCATTTGTTCCTGTAGCAGGAAAGGGGTGTGCACCTGTGCATATGTGAATTATGCTCCACCCATGAGCTCTCACAGATGTTGCTTATCCATGCATAATTACGACAGCATTCCTTATCTCAGAAAGAAAGGTTGTGGTAGCATGCAAATACATTTGAATTTGAATAAATTTGTTAAAAAGCAGTTGTTCAAATACTTCCCGGCTGGTCAATTAACAACCTTAACAAATGCCCATGCCCAGGTCCCTCCACACCAAGACATTAGAACACTCCCTTCCTCAACCTGGTACCCTCCCCAATGAGTCGGACTATAACTCCCAGAATCCCCCAGGCAGCAACCAGGCTGGACCAGGCTGCAGTAAGATGTGCTGAACGCCCTGCTTCATTTCCTGGAAGAGATTCCAGAGCAGGGCCCGGGTGCTGCCCCCACACCGCTGGGACAGGCAGCCTGAACACTGTCGCACCACAAGCTCGCTATTGCCTGCTCCTAGCGGTACAAATTAGCGGATGACATCACACACAGAACAGCAGCACCCAGAGTGTTGTGACAGGCCGTTCCCGAAGTGATAATTAAAAGCACCAGCAGCTCAGATGTTTATGCAAGAGGAGCATTAAAATTGTAATAAAAACTGTCAGTCAGACACCTGACAGCAGAGAGGAGAATCAAAATGAACAGCTGATGAGGATGTGCCGGAGTTCAGCACCACACCTTTCCACCCTAAAAATATTTCCACGTACAAATGAGCAACAAGCCCCCCACCAGCCCCCTTCCGTAATTTGAGCAAGAGTGTTGAATTGCAAGCGCTAAGTACAGGGGCTTGACTAATCAAGCTTTATTCCTCCCAAAACAAACTGAAGGCAGGCGTTGTCCTCGAGATGCGTAATTATTTTATTTTCTAATTAAAGGATGCTCCTTGCCTCCCGGCTTCCACAGCGGGACTTGCCATCCACTCTGCACCAGAAGAGCCAACTGCCCAAGAAAACCAGGTTTCTCTGCCCCAAGTCCACCCATACAGACAACAAGGTTCTGACAGACGCCGCTTTCACAGGCAACCCGTAGGTGGCCCAGATAAAGCTTGACTCTAAATCTGAGAAGAATCAGGTATTAGCAAGTAAAAGAACTGTGAAAAGACAGGAAGCAAGTGGCTGAGAAATGACTCCCCCCCACCCCCGCTTTCCTTCCTGCTTATCACAGGCTCTGGGCCATCCAGCTCCCACACGGTCTGCACGAAAGCCCGGCCCGGCAGCTGACTGGTTCACCCCAGAATCATCCTGTCTTCTGCTGGGGCTAGTTTGGCTACAGAGCCCAGGTGAAGCACGGCCTGCTGTGACAGATGTGATGCCGGGGGGGGGGGTGAAGCAGGTTTGGGGGTCCAGATGGACAAGGAGGGGAAAGAGCAAGCCCCACTGAAGCTGGGCAACAAGGAGCGGTCCAGCAACGGTGGCAAGAAGGGGACCTCTCTGAGCACATCTTGCCAAGCGCAGCTCCTTCCAAGACTAAATTAGAGGCTGCCTATACTGAAATAAGCAGCCCAGTCCGTCTAGCCCAGTATTTCTTACACTGACTGGCAGCAACGGTTAGGGTCCTTTCCTTACTTTACCTGAGGATATTGGGGAGCGAACCTGGGACTGTTTGTATACCAAGAAGGGACTCTACCACTGAGCAACAGCCCTTCCAGAGCTGACTTCTCCTCCTCCGTGCGATTATATAAACGTGAAGAGCCGAGATGAGCAGCAGCACAAGCAGGGAGCCTACAACTGGCCTGATGGAGAGCTGTCGGCAAAGGGCTCCCTCAGAGACCGGCAGAGTCGGAAGGGGCCATGGCGGCCACCGGTCCAGCCCCCTGCTGCTGCAGACCGGTCTGTGCCACCCCGCTCAGTCAGCTGCCCAGTTGTCCCGTGGATGCTCCCCACACTCGAGCGCGGGCATATTCTAACCTCGCGACGCCCCGGTCACGCCAGCACTTACGCTTTCATCCACCAGTTCGATGGAGAACAGCTTCCCTTCCCCGCGCGAGTTGCTCCATGTGCGGATCTGGCCTTTCTGAGTCACTCGGGCACAAATGGTCCACCTGGAAAGATACGGTGAGAAAGCAGCTTCACCGACAGGCACAGCTTGCCGACGCTCGCCAAGAGCTCTCCTTGATCCAGAATGCGGAATCGGAAAGGTCCCTAAAGAGCGGCGCCAAAGAGCTGCAGGCCCTCGGAGCTGCCTGATGAACCCTCAAACCATCTCCTGAACTGAGCAGCTTCCCGCCAGGCGGGGCCAGAGGAGCATGCCTGGCACACACCTCCACCGGCAACAGCGTCCGACGGAACTAGTCCTATTTCATCCACACACAGCCCAAAAGCTCAGCGGCTCTAAGAGTGGGCCCCTCATCACCGTCCCACGACGCCACCTGGAGGCCCGCCCTAAGCAGAGGCCTGGACTCGATGGCCTCATAGGATCATGGAGCAGTGGAGAGGGAAGGGGCCTGTTCTCTGGGCTTCTGCAGGCACGGCACATGGGAGGAACTCAGGCTGCCAACAAGGATTCTGAGCATTTCCTATGGAAGCTTGCCATGCCGAAGCCACCTGCTAAGGAGGCAAAGGAGACAGCTTTGCTTTGCTGGCAAAGGCAGACACGTCGACAACGCAGCCTGTGCCAGCTCCCCAGATTCCACACCGATGCAACAACTTCCCCAAACTAGCGTGCCTCAGCATCAGCTTCTCAGAAATTAATCCACAGCCAATCCTCTGGAGGGTAATCCCACTGCTGCGGTGATACGCAATTAAAACAGCATGGCCGCCGCCACACCGCAAGAGGAAAGCATGGTGGAGACCCACGTGCTAAGCAGCAGGGCTGCGGGCGGGTGGCGCGAGCGAACCCACTTACCTGGACTGGTACGGGTTCAAACTGATAATGGGCACCACTTTGACCTGTGAGCGCCCAGGGGTGCTCAGAACACTGGAGCTGTCCGCTTTCCCAAGCACCTTCGAAGGGCCACCGTATTTCCCAACGGGACCTGGGGTATGAGAGCCCACAGTCAGCTCTGCAGGACTCAGCAAAAGGAAAGCGGTAACATGCAGGAGCCAACCCTGCCGCCACCAGCAAAGGCGGGATTTATGTACGTTGGATTTCTAGCTCGCCTTTTTCCTTACAAGAACTCAAGGCAGTTTGCATCCTTCTCCTGCTGCTGTTCTCCAATCTTACCCCCACAACGACCCTGTGAAGCAGAGTCTTGGAGTACACGGAAGGCCAAGCTTTGCCATTATAAGGCGGTTCCACCTTTAAAGTGCAACGGGACTCTATGTGGCTTTTGTTTGAATGGACTAACGTGTTTGCAGGTTTATAATACTAGCTATATACACACATTACTGAAATACGTACATTCCTGATAAATAGCGTATCTTTCTGTGTGCATTGAATAATTTATATTGCACAGCAATTTGTTTCTTTGTTTTGAACAGAGCTTTAATAAAAAGCTAAACTCCCCAGCAAGGAGAAAGAGAGAGAGAGAGAGAGAGAGTTTAAGCTGCCCGTCACTTGGCAACACAAAGTTTCACCTCCTCATTTAGCTAACTATTACTGTGTGTGCCCATAATAATTTCCCACAAGCTACAAAAACCGACTGGATCTATCATTATTAATGAAGCTCCACTATAACCTGACAGGACCTAAAAATTATTTTCCAGTTCCTATTCTCTGTCAGTTTCCCTTTTCGATTTGATTTTCAATTGCACGTCATCCTCTTACTCAGGCCTCAGAAACAAAAGGCACTTTAATTATAAACCTTTATTGCCAATAAGCTGGGATCCAAAGCAAAAGCATTTGGAGACATGGACGCTGTCGGGAGGAACTTCTGGCTGTCAACCGAGAGCCGCTCCCTCTCCCCCACCTTCATCCCTGCAGATACGTGGATGTATTTTCCCTGTCCACCCAACTCTGCAGCCCCTTCCCCAGCCTCGGGCCCTCCAGGTTCCTCACCCGCTCCTGGGCTCCCGTTCTGCTGCAGGGGCTTGCCTGGCCATTGGTTGGCTGCTGCAGCTGCGGCCTGTGGCTGCTTCACCTCCTGCCCGGCTCCTGGCGATCCAAGAAAGAAAAGGGCCGTTCCACCGTGCACCCAAAGCACTCACCGCAGCCTTCCCTGAGCCAGTGTGCCTTGGATCCCAGCATCCACGGTCCGCCACAGTCCGACATTCCCGGAGGGTGCTGGGCCAGGGAGGGCTGCACGCGGAACTGACGTGGCACGCTGTGAAGCTTTTTCAGGCAGTCAAAGTAACCCAGGGCGTCCAAGGAGCTGCCGAACTGACGGCGAGTGCCGACAGGAGAGGGAGGGAGGCTCTGGGCTCCCACGGTGGCACAGCAGATGCTCCAGTTCTCTGGCCCTCTGCTCAGCACCGTGAAGGCCCGCGAGCAAGCCAGAACTCAAGGAGGCTGCTGCACCTCTCTGCTCTTCTGTACCTAGAAGCAAAACCTACCCAATTCTCCGTATTTTGATGACTGGTGTGACGCTGGCCGAAAAGTCTTTTTAAAAGAATTCTATACTTTTGAACAGACTTAAAGAAGATACCCTTGTTGATGCCAGGGACAGAAGGAAAGGCAGGAAGCAAACACAATGCAATGCCAGCCACGGAGAAGAGGGGAAGCTGGCACCAGGCAGGCGGACCAAGGCCGGCTTCCAGGCTGAAGCAAGAGGAAGGAGCAGAACTGTTTATGGGAACAAGAGCTACAACCTCATTTTTAAATGTGGCGGCAATGGATGCTCAAGGCAGAATGTTGAGCAACTCTAAATGACGGTGTAACGAGGCGTCCGGCAACAGCAGGGGGTCGGACGCGATGGCGTCACGGCCCCTTCCGACCCTACTATTCTATGGTTAATCATTCTGCGACCCAGAGAGGCACCCCTGAAGGATTCCGGATCACCATCTGCCATTCATACCAGCCTACAAAGGCAGTACCAGAAGTGACACCTACAGCTCACTAGAAGCATCGCTGCCTCCACGGCAGACTCGGTGGCTGGCATGCCAAGTGCCAACAGGACTGTGGCCAAACACAAGAGGGAAGACGCGTGGGCTCCAAAGAACCCCTGGGCTTGCGGAGGTGCAAAAAAGCCGCTAGGGGAGAAACCGAACAGTGGAACTGAGCTCTGGATTACTGAGTATTTCTTTAGGAATAAAGAGGGAAGTGGGGAACAGGAACAGGCTCTCCTGGAACCACGCGTGTCCTCTTATCAGACGGTCGGGAAAAGGAATTCTCTTTGAACTCACTGCCCTAGTGCACTTAATTTGCCACTGCACCACGTCCTTTTCCTCTTGCAAGGACCCCAAAGCAGTTGCAAGAGGGGAACAAGTGTGAAAAGTGATGTCAGCGGGCAGGAGACATCAGGAAAACAAGCCATTAACCCAGCTCAGAGTTCATCTGTTGGGGCCCTTAAGTCAAAACGCAAAACCCCGATTTCTCAACAAAACAGGAAGCGGAAAAGGCCACGAGGCAACTAAGGTGCTTGAACAAGCCGCAGGGCCGCCGCCACTGCAGAAAGCTTCTTACCTTCGGTGTACTGCACCGGATTGCCGATCTTAGCAGCCGCCGCATCAGCCGCTCTCACGACCTCCAACTCCATCAGGATAACCACCCTCCTGCAAAGACAAAGTCTTTGACTGGCGGTGCCTGCTTGACGTGTCAGAGACCACGAGCTGGGAGGGCGAGCAGGCACCTGCGGGATCCCTCACACTGCCTGCCTGGCGGCCCACAGGGAGGGGGAACCCAGCTGCGTTTGAGCAGAACAGCACACCGGGATCCCGGCAAATTCTGCCATGCTGGTCATCAGCCGTGTCCTGCTGCAGCCTTCACTCCAACATGACCCCTTGCGCCAAACGGTCTGTCTAGCGCCCAGGTGGCCAACCTGCAGCCTTCCAGATATTTTGGCCTACAATCCCATCATCCCTCACCACCCAGCCTGCTACCTGGGGCTCATGGAAAGCTGGACGTTGCCCACCCCGGCTCAGCATGTCATCCAAGCCCCGGCTCGCTGCTTTTACAGTCCAAAATTGTGCGCCAGGACTGCACACAGACGATGGAAGAGACCGCTGTTTTCTCCTGCAGAAGCAGCCCAGGCCTCAACAGATCCACAGAAGTATTACTGCCGTTCAAATGCAGTTTTTAGTTTTCCTCGTGGATATAAAAGGCCAAGGATGGAAACAATTTAGGGTGGTTTAATTTGGACATGGCACAAAAGGGAGTTGGCCCCAGTGGCCTCACTGGACGCCTCCAACTCTACTATCCTCTGATTCTCCCTCTTTAGTCCTGAACAAGCCAATAAGTTGAATCGTTAAGGGATCGTTAATCATTAATATGCCTGGCTATAACTTTCTGAACTTGGGAAGTTTTGGGACACAGAATGCAGGGCAAGGACTGCCAAGAGGCTTCCCCCACCCTCCGAAACAGCCAATTTCAGCCAAGTGCTCATGCGAAGAGGTTGAGGCTGCTGGGACTGCACCCCAGACACACAGCACCCCAGCAGAGCCTCACTCCTCTCATTCCCGGGACACCCTGACCCCCCACCCCATGACAGCCCCCACCAGTCTTGTGAAGCTGAAGCTACAACTGGTATGGAACGAACGACAACAAATGTGAAGGCCGGCGGGGAGCACTCTGCACTCGACGTGGCAACGACAACCTTGCAACCTATTTCCGTGCTTGGAGCTGGAACTCCAAGCTTTTCTTTGGCTGCCTGGTTTGTGCCTGAAATTAGCACGTGTGTTCAAGATACACCCTTCACTGCATGGAAACATGCTTGCGTTTACGTGAATTCTTTGTCCCCGCGGAACGCCTCGATGACAGTATTTCAAGAACTGAGCCATGTTATTTTCTGATCGATCTGGTAGCTGAGCTTGCTCTTTTCCTTGGGAACAAGCAGAGGGCGCCGGCACACACTGCCCAATCAACCCACTTGACCCCAGGAGCTTCCTCTGTGTCCCCGAGGACCCTGCTACTCCCTTCCTGTCTTGAAAGGGAAGGTTTACATTTTCTTAATGGGAGCCGGGAGAGGCTCACAGCGAAGGGGGGTGCTCTGCTGCAGGCACCTCAATTTCCCACGAGGAACTCGGAGCTGTACACAGGACCTAGCAGCATTCTCGGGAAAAGAACGCGGCAGCCACTTGAAAGGAAACGATGGTTTCAAAGGAGTTGTTTGGTGTGCGGAAGCTCAAACCCCACTTCTGCCTTGGGCTGAACTGCCCTTTTTAAGTAGCTACACACCCACGGCAGCCATTTTATAGCGCCAAGGACATTTTATCGGATTCCCAGGTGTGTATCGGCCCAGAAAGGCTACCTGTTCCTGGGCAGCTTACCAGCCACAGAAAGGTCGGTGTTACATGTGCAACTTTTTACTCCTTTGACAAGCCAGGATGCAGAGATAGGGCTGGGGTACAGCAGCAAAGAGCAAACCCTGGCCTCAAACCCTGGCCTGATAGAGGAGAGACAAGCCAGGGGTTTGCAAAGCTAAGGTTTCTACGGCTGATAACTTTGGTGGTTGCTTCAGGTGCTCCGACTTGGAGGAGGACCCAAACAGGAGTAATGTGTGAACACTACAGACTTGCTCAGCCTCTCTGCTTTGTGCTAATGCAGCTAGTCTCAAACCTCAGACAATATCGAACAACAAAGTGGGAGAGGGCCGGGTCTTTGTTTTTAATTTATTCCAAATTGGCCACAAGTGGCAGGTGTAGGCAGGTAAGACTACCAGGCTCACGGGCAAGTTGCCGTGGGGAGCAGACTTTCCAGCTGCAGCCCTTAAGAAAAGACCAAAACCACCACGAGCAGAGGGACCGACGCCTTCCCAGTGCCTAAGGCCGCCCTGAGGGGGACCAGGCTCCGATACAGGATCGCGCAGTTGTACGACCTACATTGTGTATCAAGCAATTACCTTCCATCCTTCAGGGTATTAACGATGAACCGGTTTATCTGGCAAACGGCATTGGCAGACAGGCGCTGGTCATCAACCATCGGGTTCAGCTGCGTTGCCAGCATGAAAGCTACGTGCAAAACAAAAAACGGGGGGAGCGGTGCTGAACAGCCTTTATGAGGCGAAAGGGGCAGGAGGAGATTAATGCTCAGATAGCGGAACACCGGGGGGACGTAAGCAACAAGCTCCCGGGATGAGAGAAACGGTTTGCACACAAACCAGCATTCCAGTTCCAAATTATACATCTGACCATGATGGCCACCACGTCGTTTCATGCCTGTTCCCTGTATTTACACGAGGCTGTCCAGTGACCCCACTCCCTTGCAGTCCACGACACGCACCAAAGCGGAACGCCGCTGGAAGTCACTGGAGGCCCCTTCCCGTGAAATCTGCCCCGTGCATCCGTGGCTCAGTCAGGCCTTCCAGACGGTTTCAAGGCGAACGTTCCACCTGCTAGGCAGACCTCACCGTTTTCTCAGACTCTGACCTTTGTGGGGGGATCTCCACTCCCCAAGACACCAGCCCCCATGCAAACAAAAAGTCCCCCCCATCTGAGGACCCAGAACTATGTCCACCTGCCCAGCTCCTGCCTCCCTCGAGGCTCCAAGCTGAACACAAGTTACACACGAGGCTCAGCAGGCTCAAGGCGAAGCCCAAGACGCCTTGTGCAGCTTGCCTTGAGGGTCAGCCTCAAGGCTCTAACTGAGGAAGGCCACGTTCACATTGCTTCCTGTCAAATTACACCCCTCTCTGGGGCCCTTCTGGTGTTCTTGGATCTATTTAGCTTGGCCCTGCTCCCTGGAGCCTCAGGCAGATGACTTCCCCAGCCGTACCACCCAAGAAGCTTCCTCCCCCTTTCTAAAGAGCCATCCGCTGGACCAGGGATCTGTGATACATGAAGTACGGCTCCTGCCACCAAGCCGCACTGCCTCTGCCTGGGAGTGCCTCGGCCAGCCTTCCTGCAGCCACCCTCTCCCCACACAGATGCTTACAGGAAAGCGTGTTCACGCCATCACTCATCAGCAATCGGTAGCGTGGCGGGCCACTTCCAGAGGAGATGGGACGGATGCTCTGGGTGAAAACAGAAGCACTTAGCCAGGTTTTTAGCCAAGGAGGAAGGCCAGCTTAAGATAAGCACAGCCGGAGAAGCAACAGTGCCAAGTTGAAGAATAAATGCCTTTTGAATCTTTAGAGGCTGCTCAGCTAACACACAGTATTTCCACCATCCTGCTATCCAAGGGGAGGTTGCAGAACTGGCCACTTTTGATGTCTGGCTTACCACTTTAAGAAAAGCAAAAAGCACAAACAATCAAACAACCCCAGGGTGTGCGAGAAAGCAACTCTGGGGAGCAGCTACTGCCCTGTGGTAGCTTCAGCCCTTGTCGTCAGATGGGGCCCAGCAGCTGGTGCCTGGGGAGGGCTGTTCACTGACCTCTTGGGTTCCACCAGATTCTACCCCCATGTCATTTAGCATTTACAGGAGACCACCGAGTCAGGCCCTCTGAGTGCCAGAGCATGGTGCCCCCATATACTGACGACACCCGACTCTCCTGCTTTTGGATCCTAACATCAAGGAAGCCAGACAAGACAGAGGCGAGATGGGCGAGCAGAAAACCTGTCTTGGCGACCAGGATTCACCTTGTTCTGAAACGGGCTGCATTCCCAAGCAAGGTTCCAGTCTGGAGACTGGGAATATAAACCTCACTCCTACGCCGTCCGTGGAATATTAGGCGGCAGCAAGGAGCGCATTCACGCAATTGTGCGTGGTGCGCGAGCTTTCTGAGTCAGTGTGTCTTCACAGGACTTATGCACGCCTCTTGCACAGTACTCCACCTGGGCCTGCCGCACGTCCACCGCAAGCTCCAACTGGTGTGACTTGTGGCAGTTCCGCTTCTCTGTGGTGCAACATACATGGATCTGGGCAAACTGGGCTAGAAAGGCCTGCGCCGGCTGCCGGCTGCTTCTGGGAGTCAACAGAAGGTGTTGTTTCTCATTTTTACAGACCAGAGTGGCCTAACACCTGGCTATAAAAAGGACTGAGCACCGGTCCAGTTACGAACCCGCCAGGTCCTAAGACTTGCAGGCGATGCTTTTCAGAGGACACTATTACTCCCAGAAACCCCTTTGTCTGGCACGGCTGGGGAGCTTTCTTCTGCGTCACTCCCAAACTGTGCAAAGCACTCCCTCAAGAACAAGCGACCACCTTCTTAGCTCTTAGGAAGAATGCAAAGACATATTTAATCTGCTTTTTAAAAGTATATGCTGTAATGCTTTACTGTGCACATTTACCTGGTTTTTAGTAGATAAGATAGTATGTAATTGTTACTTATAATACTCACAATGACTTGAAGAACGGGCTTTATAACCTTCTCTCCTTGCATGAGGCCCTGTAAGGAAGAATGAAGAGATGGGGATGTTTATTAATTCCTTTGAGCCGCACAGAACAGGGGTTGCCTAGATAAGCTTTTCTGAAAATGAATAAGTTACCCTTAT
The DNA here is from genome assembly GCF_004798865.1 of Varanus komodoensis. Classification (NCBI taxonomy): domain Eukaryota; kingdom Metazoa; phylum Chordata; class Lepidosauria; order Squamata; family Varanidae; genus Varanus; species Varanus komodoensis. The sequence goes on from NW_025335588.1 coordinate 771,573, forward strand.
TCCTTTTGATGGCTCAGAGAACAACTAGTTTTCAGACTATACACAAAGGAGGTCATTTTGGCTTGCCCATGCTGTCAAAAGCACATATTCCTAGAAGGGAGGGCCATCTTGTCACTGCGAGACAATGCTTTCCCAGAATCTGATAGCTTTTGAGGATAATTAAAGGAGGAATCAATGACAATGCCTTCTAGTATTTCTCCTTCCAGCCTACTCCAATCTACTCTTTCCAAGGTTTATGATATCATCCCTCTGCATACACAGAGGCATAGATGAAGACAAAAAAAGTGAACAGTTGAGACCATTAACATGAAATACAAACAAGAACAGCTTGTGACAATTACATTGCAGCTGTCGTGTATGCAAAATAAGCCTCTGATGTATAAACTGCTGCAGATTGCATTGCATTTCCTTCTGAGTCTACTTTTGTGTATCTCTGCCACTATCTAAAGACTGAGAGGAGGGGAGATAGGAGGCCAAATGAAAGTAACAATGAAATGGGAAGCAAACAGAGAAAGAAGTTTTTAGTGAAGTGTGAATAATTGATAATAGGCAAGGAAAGGATGGAGCAACAGTTGCAGGGGGAATCACTCTTTAGGAATAAATTATGTCTATAGCAAACTACATAAAATACTCATTAAAGGTGAACATGCTTAAACTTTCATGAACTACAGAGAACCTCATCAAATAGAGAGAACTTATGGTAGAAAAAAAATCTTTTCAAGAGTCTTTTGTTTTCACTGCATATGCATTGTAAGCCGCCTAGGAAGGCCTGGGCAATCATAGGTGGCCTACAAATACATGCAAATAGATAAGTAAATAAATAAATACTGATTGCATTGCGGATTGCCAAAGCTCTCTAATTAGTTCCTCATCATTGCTCTGGCCTCACCTTGGGGGCACATCAGTACCTGGACAGAAAATAATTCGCCCCCGCTAGAACTACAGCAACCTCGCACCACGCAGTGCACCTGCCGCACTTTCTCGGCATAAATCTGCCTTTCGAAAACTTTAACGGGCAAAAAAGCGTCCCGCGATCCAGGGCGTGATCAGGCAGAAAGGGGGCTGCGCCTCGCAGCGTGCTGCAGCTGGGGCCCGCAAGCAGATGCAGACGAGGGGAACGCGAGCATGTGCAGAGCGCCTTCCCCCGGCTGCGCCCGCGAGCGCCGCGCCGCGCCCCCCTGGGACCTGCAGGCAGATGCAGACGAGGGGAGCGCGAGCATGTGCAGAGCGCCTTCCCCCGGCTGCGCCCGCGAGCGCCGCACCGCGCCCCCCTGGGACCTGCAGGCAGATGCAGACGAGGGGAGCGCGAGCATGTGCAGAGCGCCTTCCCCCGGCTGCGCCCGCGAGCGCCGCGCCGCTGCCTCCCTCCCGCCAGCCCGGCCCCGCGCCCCCTCGGCCGCGCCTCACCGCGATGGCCCCCTCGCTCAGCCGAGCCGCCATCCTGGACGAGGCCCGCCGCCGCCGCCGCGCGAAGTGGCCCGAGACGCAGCTGCACGCGCGGGACGCGACGCGACGCGACGCGACGAGACGCAACGCGACGACTCCTGGCGCCTCTGGCGGGCCGCCCTCGCGCGCGCGCGCGCGCCCAGCCGCCGGCACCGCCCCTTCCCCTCGTCACGTGCGGCGGCCGCGGCGGCCCCATTGGGCGAGAGCGCCGCGTGAGGGCGGAAGTGATGCCCCGGGCCGTCTGCCGGCTTCAGCGCTTCCGCCTTTCGGTTCCCGCTCGGTGTTTCGCGCCTTTTCCGCCGCTGAGGCAAACGCCGCTCCGCCTCCGCCGCTTGCGGGGCCGGAGGACGTGCGTGGCGGGCGGCCGCCTACTCATTGCGTGAACGGGCTGCTCACGGAGTGGAGGAGGCGGCGGCGGCCAGCGCCATTCAAGCCGGCGGCTCATCGCTCCTCCGCGGCCCTCAGAGGCAGCTTTTCTCCGGAAAGAAATGCACGTTCTTTCCTGGCACGGCGTGTCCAAGCGCCTTCCCCTCGCTGTTCTCCTCCCAACAGCCCTGTGAGGTGGGCCAGGTGTGGAGCCCACTTCCCCTCGAGGAGCTCAAGGGCGCATGCGCGGACCCCTTTTCACCCTCGCAACAGCCCTGCAAAGCAGGCTAAGCAAAGAGGAACATGGCCCACGGTTGCATAGCGAGCAGCACGCAGGTCGGGCTGGGATCTCAACCCGGACATGAGATGGAGGAAATGATGGGGAGAGCCTAGCAGTCTCCCAGTGCTGGGAAGGGCATCCCATGGAACTAAATGGAGGGAAATTCGGGGCAGAAAATGAAGGACTTCTTGGCCCGGTGCAGAGTGAAACTGTGGAATTTACAGTGCTACCTCGGCTCACGAACTTAATCCGTTCCAGGACTCCGGTTGTGACCCAAATTGGTCATGAGCCAAGCCAAATTTCCCCATAAGGTTCAATGTAAATAAGGTGAATCCATTTTGTAATAAAAAATTATTACAAAAATTTGAAGCATGCACGCTGAGGGGGGAGATGGGTGCGATCGTGATCACCACCCAATGTGGAGTTTGCAACCTGAGGCAAAATTTTTCAGAAATTTCTGTTCGTGCCCAATTTGGTCATGAACTGAGGCATTTGTGAGCCAAGGTACCACTGTACTAACAATGAACAGCTGTATATGCAGATTCACTAAATAGGGGAAGATAAAACTATCCATGGTTACTAGTTCTGTTAGCTGTAGGCTGTTAGCTAAAAAATGATATAGTTCTGGCTACAACACCCAGCATTTACTGTTCTAGAACACCTAGAGAGCTTCAGGTATTGAGTAGTATAGAAATGAAATTATTAATAACTCCTCCTCCTCCTTGGGACATTCTGGAGGTTCACCTGCACTGTCGCTTTATTCTTTTTGGTGTCAGGTGTCAGGTTTTATTCTCCCAATATTTTAACAGTTAATTGCTTTTATTTTTGCTTTTATTATTAATGGCTGGATACAGTGTGTTGTTTGTTGTCTGTGCTTGTTTGGCTGTTGTTTTTTGTAAGCCGTCCACAGACTTTAGTAAACAGCTGCACATAACAACTTTAAATAAATAATACACAGTTGCAAGCCTTTTTTTCCTGTGTAAGTATACATAGAATTGTGCCTTTAGCTGCTATTGCTATTTTTCATCCTAGATCTGGATTCAGCTTACAATACAGAAGATAGAGAAATGGTATTCTGTCTAAAAAGAGGGCCATTGGATGCTTGTGAGGCATGATTCCTAGAGTTCCAAAAGGTAAAATGAACTACATGGGCTGGTAAATCAAGATATGAATTAATTGTTTCTGTCTGAAGAATAACTGGGCTTTTCTCTGCAACTTAGCATGGACCTGCCTGTGGAAAAATGGAAGGTTTACGTTAGTCAGAAATGGACTTCCCTGGAGCCTTCACTGAAGGAGAAGCTGCTTTGTCCCACGTCACTCAAGGACAACTTCCTTGCGTTCTTGACTCTCCTCCAGTAAGTGATTTCTGAAGTGCAGCAGAGAAGTATAGGCATGTTGCTGAGAAGCTTGTGCGTTGCATCTTCTGCCCAACAAACTAAATGTGCTCACTCTCGTTCTCCCTCTTGCCTCTCTCGTCTCACATAGGCCTGAAGATGAAGAATATTTGCTCAGCCTGTCCAGATACTACTCTGTGAAAAAAGATCCTGCCTTGGCGCTTTCTTGCAAGGAGGCTGGGAATGAAATGTTTCGGAAAAAGGAGTACAGGACAGCAGCAGTGCTGTATTCCAGGGTACGGAAATAGGGACAAGGGTGCAATTCCATGCATGCTCAGATGGAAAGAATATGTTGGCTGAGGAATGCTGGGAACCATAGGATTTCTTTCTGCCTAAATAAGCATCATATTGTGCCATCAAATAATTTGATGAAGTATGTTTTTATCCTCCTTGCCATCTTTCCATTCTGAGGGCTTCCTGTATAGCACAAACGTGAAAATTACAAATGAAATTAAGCCATGGCAAAACAGAATCAATATCCTGGTAGAAACTAAACTATCAAACAAAAGGCAAGGCCACCCTCAGCTCCCAAATTCACATAATTTGGCAGTGCAAAACACTAAGTGGAAGAACCAGGTGAATCCCACAGGGCAGGGAGTTCCACAGTGTATGTGCTGCTGCAGAGAAGGCCCTTTCCCGATTCTTTTTGGCTCACAGGAGTGAGTTCCCATTTGAGCCTGTATAATACACCTGGAATGAGCTCTGATCTGGAAACTTGCCGTCCTGTAGTCACGATGTGTCTTCCAGCTCCTCTTTCTTTCACCCCTCCAGGCTTTGTCCCACACAGAGACTGGCAGTCCAGAAATGGCCATATGTTATGCTAACCGCTCTGCGGCCCTTTTTCACCTGGGCCAGTTTGAGGTGAGTTTGAGTAAAACGTGTTTGAGCATTGTCGCAAGGCGGGGGAAAGCCTGCCTTTAGAACTTTGTGTTCTCCTGGGCGTGGAACGGTTTGCTTCTGTTGTTGCTGGTATGGACATTGTCAATACTGCAGCACTACAGTACAATCTCTGATTTCAAAGTCTCTAGCTCTCCAAAATAGCCCTTGCAGTTTACCTTGTGTGGCACGGATTGACTGTAGAATGAAGCACTGGATTTTTGATTAGATGTTGCCTATCTCACCTTTTGAAGGGTCGGGAGCTCCTTACTTCAATCAGGGCTATGTCCATTCTTCATGAGGTTGTGGGGGAGAGGCTGAGGCAACAGTGGCTTCCCTATGGGCAGTTGGAGTGTTCATGGCTAAAACTCTAATTGAACCAGGGACGGCGCTGACTCTTGCCTTGATCAAAGCAGGTTTTGAAGATGTAATCCCTTGCATATTTAAGCAGGAGAAAAGCAGGCAGTTTTGAGCCAGATTATGAGATAGTCTGGCCCAGCCCTAAAGCGGCTTGCAGTGTTCCTAAAATTCCAGACACTACTTTGAGGTAGGCTGTAATGCCTGCAGATTAGATATTTTTGGAGTTAAAATAGATTAAACTAAATTAGATGAAATTAGCAGGAATTTTATCTGAGTAAAACTCCAGAAGTCAAATTGATTCTCACAAGTTTGCAGTCCTCCCAACAAGGGAATAGCATCACCAAAAAAGCAGTTCTGTGCTCCAGTTGGATGGCCTGAAAGGCAGCGAGAGCCTGACGTGGCATATGTGCAGCTTACTCGTGATAGCCTAGTGCAAGCACTGAATGTCCATTCCTAGCTATGAATGTCAGCATTGCATCGAGTGACGGGCTCACTGGGGTCTGGAACACTGCGGTGTTTCAGGCCTTTCCAAGAATTTAGAAGGTCTTATTCTCTTCTTTGCAGGATTCTTTGGAAGACATTAGATGGGCAGAGGAAGAGGGCTACCCAGACAGGTTATACACGAAGATTTTGCTGCGGAAGGCTGAGTGTCTCCTTTCTCTAGGAAAATTTAAGGAAGCGGCAGACGCCCTCAGCTTTGTGGAGAACAAGATGTCTGTAGACCAGAGCCTGAAAGCTACCGGCCACCAGTTGCTGCTTAGTAAGCTCAATCAGCTGAAAGTCAAAGCCGGCAAGGAGAACAGTAGCTCAGTCTGCCGGCCTGCCGTGCCTGGCCAGGCCCAGAGGCCCCTGGAGCCCTGGGAGAAAAGTGACCGGATTCCGTGTGCTTCGCCCTCAGTCTGCTTGAGCTTTTCCACCCGCAAAGGGCGCCAGTTAGTTGCCGCCAGGGAGATCCTTCCCGGCGAGATCCTCGTGAGGGAAGAGGCTTTTGTGAGCGTGCTGCATCCAGGAGAAAGCTTCCTGCTCCGAGGCAGCGCCGAGGCCGTGCTATGCTGGCAGCTTGCTAGCAAAGACCTGCACTGCCACCGCTGCCTGAAGGGAGCGCTGGCGCTTGTTCCCTGCCAGGGATGCAGCTACGCCAAGTACTGCAGCCCCGGGTGTGCCCGGCTGGCATGGGAGAGCTACCACAGGAAGGAGTGTCCCCTCGGCGGGCTGCTCCTTGCCCTGGGCGTCTTCTGCCATGCCTCCCTCAGAGCCGTTCTGGTGGCCGACTGCGCAGAGCTCAGCGCTTTAGTGGCGCAGTCACGCGAGGAGGGCACGGTGGAGCCCGGGGCCGAGGCGCACGCTCCCCGGGCTGCCACGGAGAGGGCTCCCGCCCCCATTCCCGGATGTGATGCCGACGGACGATACTGCAGCGCCTACAAAGCTGCCTTCAGCCTTCTGACGCACACCGAGAAGCACAGCCCGGAGTTCAGGTTCCTCTGCGGCCTGAGCGTCGCTGCCTTGTGCAGGAGACTCGGAGATGTTGGTCTGGAGGCTTCGATTCCCGGGAAAGACATGTCGGAGGACCAAGAAGAACCGAGCGCTGCTCTGGTGCCTCCTGCCTTGAGCGTCTTGGGGGAGGCCATGCTGAGACACATGCTGCAGCTGCAGTGCAATGCGCAGGCGGTGACCGTTCTCCGCGCGTCAGGTCAGTGGGTTTAGCTGGGGCGGGTCCTTCCCTTGCGTGGACTATGTAGTTATTATACAGAGGGGACCTACTGTTGCCTAAGGGCTTCGTTGGCAGTCTTCTCCAACTTGATGCTCTCTGGAGGCACCGGACAACAACTCCCATGGGCGTTGGCTGTGCTGGCCGGGAATACTGGGACCTCTGGAAGACTCCAGCTTGGGAAATGCAGCTCAAAGACTTCCCTGGATCTCCAACAAAATGAAAAAAATCTTCTGTTTTCATTTCAACTCAGGATCTGAAGACAAGCTGGTCGCTAGCAGTGAGCAGGTGCGCCTGGCCACAGCCATCTTCCCAGTGGTTAGTCTTCTGAACCATTCCTGTGATCCGAACACCAGCGTGACCTTCAGCTGCAGCACTGCCGAAGTCCGGGCTCTGCAGCCGATCGCCAGAGGGCAGGAGATTCTCCACTGCTATGGTGAGCAGCTTCCAAGGGGGAAGCCAGGTTGCCTGATGCTAGTACGCTCTGTCCTTGAGAGTAGGAATAAAAAAATCTAGAGACTCTCTTGACAGTTGACAACAATCTGGGTTTCAGTTACCCTGTCTGGATTGTGAGGGGGCTCAAGGGCCTAGCAAGCGAGAAGTACAGTGCTAAATAGCGATCAGCATTGCTTCACTGGGTGGCCAAGTGCAGGGAAGCTGCGGCTCCAGGAGACCACCAGCGAAAACAGACTCTGTGAGAAGGCACGAAAGAGCAAGCACAGCCGCACACAGACCGGGCACACCTGCGTCTCTTCAAGGCCGTGCTCAGGCACAGCCAGGTGCTGGATTCTGCAGGCAAAGCTGGCCGGCTGCGCAGGTCTCTGCTCAGCTATAGAACCACAGTGTTGTCTCCCCAAAGCCATTTTTCAACCCTAAAAAAAATATGATTCGTTTTTGTATTTTTTCAAGGACAACCAGTTAAAGTTGAGCTGAATGAAGGAGCAGCACGTGTTCTAATTTTTTTTTTGAGGACCAGCAGCAAAAGGGGGTCAGGGGGGAGGGCTAAGGTAACACTGGTGCTGCTAGCAAGCACCTCGCTCTGAACGGTCTCCCTCGCTCGGTCGGGGCCGCTGACCGCTGTTCCCGCGTGCTTTTCACAGGGCCTCACAGGCGCAGAATGGGGGCCGCCGAGCGACGCAGGCGGCTCCTTGCTCAGTATTTCTTCGAATGTCGCTGCCCAGCCTGCTTGGAGGAGCTGCGGCCCGGTTTCGGGAACAGAGCCTCCCCCGCCCAAGGCTGCCTCTTTCGCTGCCCTGACTGCCGGATGCCCATGCAGGTAAAGCCCCAGCAGGGTGCTGCTGCCCACACTGGACCCGGGACGGAGGGGAGCAGTGTCGGCAGCAGCAGCAGCGGCAGCGGCTCATCTTGGGCTGTGCTGCAAGGGGCCCTCAGCTGACGCACGTGCAGTCCTCTGCGCCTTGGCAGGGCTCCCACTGCTTGGCCTTCCCCAGGGGAGTCCCTCTGGCGCCTCCCCTTGCTTCCCAGAGTGCCCTCCCCACATGCCTCCGGGACCTTCACCAGCTGGGCACGAAGGCACCGTCCTTCCCCGTGCGCGCTGCAACAGGCTGCCTCTGAACGCCATGTGGAAGTTCCCCGGGGCCCTTTTACCAGGTCGCCGTGGATCTCTGTGCACTTGCTTGGACGCATCTGCATAGGCCTTTCCCTGGGACTCCTCTTGCGACCCAAAGTTTCCTTTTGGAATGTCCCTTTCTTGCGCTTTCTGGCGGCTTCGCTGGATTTCCCCGGAGCGCGTGCTTGGTTGTGGACGTTCTGCCCAGTAGTTTAGCAGCTCCCTGACCCCTGCAATAACCTTTTGCCCCCAGCTGTGCTCTTCGCAGTACCTTGCATGGGGGGCAGAAAGTGCCCATGGCACGGGGAGATGGCGTCATGTTCTGCCACTCGCTACGAGGAGCTCTTCCCCCGTGGCATCGGTTAGGCTGAGCTTTTGTCAGCTCGGGGAAGTTCTGTCGGTGGGAAGAGGCGCGCGGTCGGGTGGGCATGGCTGCGATGTGGCACCGCCACAGGCGAGTCTGTTGCATGCTGTGCCTGTGCAGAGGTGACGGTGAGGTGGCTTTTCCAGGAAGAAGGAGGCCTCCTCCGTTGCTCCAGCGGGGCCTGCGAAGCACTCGTCCCCGAGGACGACGTCCAGCACCAGCTGCGGGATCTTAAGCAGCGGACTGAGACAGCCTTGGAGCTTTTGGAGCACGGGGAGCCAGGTATGAGCGGCATCCTGTTAAAACCCGTTTAATTTGGCGTGCGGTTATTGTTTTGAAATGTGGGGTAAATGGCTTTATGATGTTTTTACTCTAATTAATTAATTACAAGCTTTTCTAACCCATCCGGCACTAGCTTGATGTGCCATAAACCACATCTGTGGCTTTTACGGAAAGGCGATATAGAAACACTGAACATAAATCAGTGTGAGCCTACCGCTCACACGGGCCTGGATGCCGTCTGTCAGGTGACATAAGTAGAAGGGGCCTTCACAAGGACGCTGCCATCCTGACCACGTGGTGGCAGCAACCACCCAGGGATGTTGTTTGTGCTATCAGAACAGGGCTCTCCCTGAAGACTTGGCTTGGTATAAGGAGCAGCTTTCCAGGAAATGCAAAACGTGGGCAGTGGAGAGCCAGGGAAGCAGCGGTGGCAGCGATAGGGTTGCACCGTGAAGCCTAGCAGGCAGCAGCACGGACTAGGCAGCTTGGGCTCTGCCTGTTGGCTTATTTGATTAAAACATTTGTCTTGCCTTCTTGACCCAAACTGGGGGACTCGGGGCTTCACCACACATCAAACCTTTAAAAAGAAAGATGCGAAGGAGCCGGTACCTCTGGCCTGGCCTTCCCACATTGTTGTGCCTTCAGCGTGGAGATGCTGATAAGGACCTTCTCTACTGGGCCTGCTGTAAGGCTTGCTGAGATGCTGAGGGTGATGTCGTGCTTGCCACATGCTTTTGCTGATCTCATGCCCCTTCCACATTCTCAGGGCAGTCAGTGGAGTTGCTGCAGAAATGCAGGCTGGATGCCAAGCGATTCCTCTCTCCGGCGCACCTGGCCATGGGTGAGATTGAGGATCGTCTGGCCCAGGCATACGTTACCATGGGTAAGGCATCCTGGTAGAAAAGGGCTGGGGTGGGCCCCACACGCCTGGTCCGGGTTTATTCTGCTACACCTCCCCTCATGTCTGTGTGACGGCTGAATTCTCTGGATTAAGTGCATAGGACCAGAGTAGGTCAGTTGGGCCCAGCGTACTGTTTCCAACAGAGGACAGCCAATTGTCTCTGCGAAGCCCAGCAACAGCCTGGTCGGAAGGCTAGTTCTGCCTCCCCCACTTGCTTGTCCCCAGATTCTAATGGTCAGAGAACCTGCCGGTTTCACGTCGCATAATCCATAAAACAAGCAGAGCATACTGTTTAAGATAATGAAAGCGCTGAGGCAGTTGCTGTGGGGGGCACACGTAAACCACTCGCCCACCAGACCGATGCACAAGTGCCACTGTCGTCGTCTTCTTCTTCCCCAGGGAAGTGGCCTGAAGCCGCAGGGCATGTGCGTCGCAGTGTGCAGGCCGTGGAAGCCCATTACGGGCCTTCCAGCATAGAAGCAGGACAGGAACTCTTCAAACTGGCACAGATCCTCTTTAATGGGTAAGAGAACCCTGCGAAGGCACAGAAGTGTGAGTTTTGGAAGGGCAGCAGGCAGGCATCCAACAGGAGCTGCTGAATTTTGTGTCACAGTCCTCCTTTTCCCCTCCTGCACGCACAGGCACCCCCACCCCCTTCCCACTGGCACCTGGAAGCTTCCATATACTGAATCAGATCATCGATCCATCTAGCCCGGCATTGTTGACACTGACTGGCAGTGGCAATCCAGATTTCTGGCGGGAGTTTTTGCCTGCCCTGCCTAGAGATGCTGCCAGGAATCAAAGCTCGGACCTCCTTCGTGCAAAGCGAGCCACAGCCCGTGTCCCTCCTGCGCCGATGTTACAAAACAGGTGCAGGGGCAACACCATTGACCTCACCTCTGGTTTGGTCCCCAGTTGTTGGGACTTTCTTCTCGGTGGTCGTCTGCCAGAACCCCAGTTTGCTCTCCTTCCTCCTTCCTGAGGCCCTTCTAAATGCCACCCCACCCCACCCCTCACGATACAATTGCAACGTCTCCTGCTGGGTCCTTGTCTCATCTTGCTTCTGGGAAATGTGGCCGAGAGGCTCTTTAAAGCCCCTCTGGGTTCAGGGTCAAACCCTCTTTGACTAGTCGCCTCCTCCCGTGACCAGGCGTGCCGTGTCGGAAGCCCTGCACACCATCCGGAAGGCCGAGGCGATCTTATCCACGCACTTGGGTTCCCGGAGCTCCCAGGTCCAAGAACTGCAAGAGATGAAGGCTTGCCTGGAAGAGCTGCTCGGAGCCTCCACTGCAGCAGCAGCCAAGATGGCGTAAGTGGAATTCACAGACCCCCACCAGCTAGGCTGCTGCTCAGCTTTGCCCTTGCCGGGAGGTGAAGTCGAAACGATGGGGCACATACCTCTCACACATTGGACAGTTTGGAGAGAAAATCATGCGTTCAGATCATTGTGGTCATCCCTTTAGGCTTGAAAAAAACATCCCTATCTCTGTTTACTGTTTGTCGGGGCACCAGGAAGCCTCCCGATAACCATCTGGCACATTCAACACTGTCTTCCTTTGCAGGAAGTTTTGTGGAGCCTTCTTATCACCACATGTTTTGAGCAAAGATGCCCGGGGTGGAAACTGATGCCTTCCGCACGCACAGCACACTCTCTCCACATTCTCCCCACCCCTCCCATGAAGCTGCTGCCATCTTTGCCAAGGTTGCGTGTGTATAAGGTGATGGAGACCTGAAACTGGTAGAGGAGCCCAGAAAGGGGGGAGGGGGAGCAGGTATTCGTGAATGGGAGAAGGGGACCCACTCTGCTTCTGGAATTCATGGGGGTCTTGAGCACTGTGCGTTGCAAAGAGGTAGGGCATTTCCGGCTCCTTTCCTTCAGTGACTTCCTCTTCCTTCTCTGAGGACAGAAGAAGTAACCTCACCGAGTAACAAAATTAGAAGCTACTTATTGGTCTGCAAAGCTGGGTAGCAGAGATGCTGGTGAGCAAACGGAGGACACACCTGTTTGCACCCCTAGGAGCCCCCCAAAAGAGGGCCTCACGCTGCGAGGGGCAGCTGTGGTCGGCAGGTGAAGTGGCCCCTCGTGCCGGCTCATCTAGGCTACAAGAACATTGGCTGGTTGCTCCACTGCTCCCCACAAGGGGACAACATTGCCAGTTAGTTGTGAGGACACTGTGTTGTGTTTCCTGCCCCGAGAGTCCCCCTGAACAGGGCAGCAAGGAAGGGGGGTGGCCTGCCTCTTCTCGGCTTCCTCTCAGTGGCTACCTCCCTTGGCACTTCCTCTGTCGGGAGCCTTGGTAAAAGATGTTCTGACCCAGTGTGAGAGTTGTTCTCGGGAGAGTCCTCTGACCCAATGCGAGAGCTGCTCATTATGGCAGAAGCACTTTTATTGCAGCACATAAGCGAAACGGGTGTTTGCTACGATGCCCCTTTGCCCCCGGCATGCGCTTCACGGCTGACTGCAGGCTACCCTGGTGGTTGGCAAGTGATCTAAGAACTCCGGGGGTCCAGAATTTTCCCCAGAAGGAGAAGTGCTCCCGTCTCATTGTCCCGAAGCACAAGCAGGAAGGGCCTGTTCAGGTTGTAGGTGATGGGGAAGTTCAGGCGCGCGGCCTCCGTGTCGGGGGTAAACGTGGAGCCTTCCCCATCCTCGCTGAGCTCCAGGGCAACCTTGTGCTGCACGTGGGTGAGCTTGATGGGCTTCGCAGTGATCTTGCTGAAGTCGGGTGTTGAGAAGAGTCCCTGGAGCCCTGTGAGGGAGAAGGAAGGTGCCTTGTTAGCGGGGGGGGGGGGGAATGGGCCGGCGGACTGAGCCAGGAGAGGCCCCAGTGGGCTCTTCCCTGGAGCAAGCTCAGATGTTATGTGGTAGTTCAGTGCAACTGTCCGGGATGGACCTAAGGAAGTGCTCCAGGAGTTGCCCAGTGCATTGAAAAGGATGCTGTGGTTGCCATCGGCACAGTTAGTTCCTCAAAGGAGTAGACTGCTAGGGTGGTCCTGGGCAGCTGGAAACAACCCTCCAAGTGCAAGAGCAGTCTAGCTCCAGTTCATGGAGAGAGGAAGCAAGGTGGCTGCACTGGCTGGCTGCAGGAGCGGACACAGGGGACCTGAACGCCTAGCCACCTGAAATGCATCCTCGGCTCGACTCATGAGCTTCCTGGCCCTGCGTCTGGCCAGCACACGCGGAGCGGTGGCCTTGTCCCGTGCCCTGGCCCCGCTGCAGAACTGGGCTGGGTACGTACGCATGTCCCGGAGTGTGTCGGCCAGCCCTGCCTCAGCCATCAGCTTGAGCCGGGGCACGCTCAGCACGGCGTGGACGTTCTTCAGCTGCTTGTCGATGTCGTGCATGAACTCGGAGGTGAGGCTTTCCTCAATCAGCGTCATATTCTGGGTCACACTTTCGGGCAGGAAGAACATGATGCTGACACTTCCTGTCAGGGGCAGCTGAGCAATCTGAATGGGAGAAACCAAAGATGAGGCACCGAAGTTCTGCGGGACTTTTCTTCCTGTGCTCCTTCAAGGCTTCGGGCCTCCCTTCTACCCACGCTCCCCCAGAAGAATCCCCTGTACTCTGAACCATTCCCTCTCGCTGCAGTGAGAATTAATTGTCCTATATCCAGCAACCCCAGAAGCACAGTGTGGGTCGAGGCAGGGGGTCCCGTCTTCTGCCACTGTATGCTAAGAATTATGCACATCACAGGGTTGTGTTGGCTTGTGGAGAGAACTGGGAAGCAAAGCAAAGGCGCGATGGCTGGTCAGTGAGCACAGCAGGTACCTGGGGCCTGGGCGGCAGGTGAAGTCTAGGTATAAAATCAGTTCAAGTGAGGACAGTTTTAAAACAAGTCTGATCAGGGTGTCGGTCGCACTTACTTATACTAATCTTAACTTTTCTTTGGAATAAGTTTTTTAGTCTTGTTCATCCCTTGCTAGTTTAGCTTGTGAACCTGTTGAGGAAAATGGGATTATCTAAAATGCTTACAGTTGGCTTCCCTGGTTACTATTCTTTGGAAGAACGGTGAGATATAAATAAAATAAATTATCTAGCCTAGTTCTCATCATTGTTGGCATTGTAAGCAGAGAGGCTCTTGATGTATTTCCGGAAGACTCAGCTACTTGAGCTTTGGACCTCTGTCATAGGGTACTGAAAAAATGTCTTTCCAGGCATATCTGCCATTTGCATTTATTGCTCATCTGGTCATAATGAGAGAAAATGCCTTGGCCTGTTTCAATTTGACGGGGAAGACACTCTGCATTATATCCCACCTCCTCCGGAAACCCCTGTGTGAAACTATTCAGGGCAACACCGTGTTCGAACTTGTGCTGAAGCTGCTATGGCCAGTCTGGGGCAGACAACCAGCCCCGGCTACTTGTCAGTGGGAACATTGCTAAATGTTTTGAAAGAACCTTGTTTCTTTCGAAGAAATTGTTGCAAAGAGGAAGGTGGTCTGGACAAGCATAATTTGAGCACTAAAGGCACAAGCATCATTGGTTCAAGTGGACCCCAGTTCAGGGGAGAGGAGGGGGAAGTGGCCCTGAAGGAGGGGAGCTGCCGGCTCCCACTCGGCCAGAGTCCCTTCGTCCCTCCGCCTTGCCTTGCCTTACCTTGCAGTTGAGCTCCGAATCAAAGCCATACTTCAGGATGGTTTGGGGGGATGACATCATGGGCACCCGCACCGTCCTCTCCTCATCCAGGTGGAAGTCCTGCAGCTTAGTCAGCTTGGGGTCGAATCTGGTCACCCACTGCCCTGTTTCGGGGAAAGGAAAGGGGAAGTGAGTGCCCCATTTCCTTCTCCAAAAGTTGCCACTGGAGTGGCAGCTCCTCCTCCTGCGAGGAAGCAGAAGACACCTGCCAGCTCTGTCACCTTCTTTGATCCTACCCAAAGGAGTCGGGGGCGTCGGCTGTCACTCCCTGGCAGCCTCCCCTGGCTTGTGTGCTCCTATGCCTGGGGCTGCAGCTCCCAGTCAGCGTGGGAATACTGGGGCTGCGGTTATACTTACTGGGAGGGAAGCCCCAAGTCGAGGACCGTGGCTCCGCGGTGTCCTACCCGTCTCGGGAGCTCCCCCACCTTCCCTTACCTTTGAAATGCGCTGCCCCAAGGAGGAAGATGCTGATTGCAGAGGGGATCTCTGCCAGGAACCTGCCAACCTTCCCGCCCGTCCTCTGGTGCACCCAGCTGTTTATCTCCTGCAGGTCTCCACGGGCATTTCCGCTGAGTACTCTGGGGCGGAATCCGTAGGATTTCTCCAGCTCAGTCACGAACCAAAGTTTCATCTTCAGTTCTGCGGGGACACCAGAAAGATCCCGTTATGCCAAGAAGTGCTTGGCGGCAAAGTTCACAGCCACGCCGGCCTCCGTTTTGGAAGCCGAAAGAGGCCACGCAGCAAGGCTGGCCTGCACCATCCAGGCCGCAGCCGTTGCCAGGCAGAGGGGAGGAGAGCCGCCGGGAGGTGCCCTCTTTGTTCTGCACGCCTGGTAGGATGTGCCAACGTGCCCAGTCTCTGCTTGGGATTTGCTGAGGATAAACATGCAGCGCGCACTGTACGCAAGTTCTTTCTGAAGGTCTTCCGTTTTGAGGCAGGGATGGTGCTGACGAGCTACCGGTAGCCTGGGCACCATCGCTCGGGGCTGATGGCCTCGGGATAGCCAGCTCAGGTGCCTTATCAAAGCAGACATTCTGAAGGTGGCAGTCCTTCCTTGTGGTGGCGGTTTTAAGTGTATATACTGTGATTTGAAGAGCGGGAGGTGGTGTTTGCTATCGCCAACCCATAGGGGCGTTCTCCTATGCTCTTGGGTGCCTGCTGCAGCCGCTCCCCGAAACCTTGTGGGGCACAAGCCCAAGGCTTACTTCTCTCCATAATGAGGCGGGAGGTGCTCTTCAGGCCTTTATTGCGTGCCGTGATGCCCGCCAGGAGCTCCTTGTATGTGCTGTGGATCTCGGCCTTGTTGAGCATGTCGTAGAAGAGCGCGCGAGATATGACGTCTTCCGTCCGTTCTCCCGCACCTGCCAACCACAAAGAAAGGACTGTGAAGCTTATCTCTCGGGCCGGCGCTCTTGGGACAGGATGGAACAGGAGCAGATGCTCACCGAGGGAAAGGCCCGAGAGAGCAGTGGCTATACTGAACGGGGACAGCAGGACATTGGCGGTGGGCATCTGGCTGGATTGCTGGCGGTACAAGTCATATCCAAAGTTGGAGACAGCAGCGGCTAGCTGGTTCACGGGAATCTTATAGAAGGGGTCTTCCTCTTCGGGTTCTGCTGTGGTGTCAGCCTCGGGGTCCTTTGGGAGACAGAATGTGCTTGCTTCTAATGGTCCTGTTTGTTTGCTTGCTTGTCTGCTTGCTTGTTTGTTGATCTACATCCCCCTTTTTTCTTACGAACTCAAAGCAGCTGACACCATTCTCCTCCTCTTGCCCTCAATCTTATCCCCACCCCAACAATGTGAGGGAGGATGGGCTGAGAGTCTGTGATTGGCTCCACGGCCAAGCAGGGGCTAGAAATCTGGTCACCTGAGTCCCTGTCCCGCACTTTCAACCATGGCACCACACTGCCTTCCATCTATTTGAGAGATGCAATGGAAGCAGAAGGGGAGTAACCTTTCCAAGACTCCTTGCCTGGAGAGGCTGCCATAAGATATCAATTATAAAAGTGAGAAGGTAACAGCTTGGGAGTCCTTACCTTGTGTTTGACGGGTTAGGTTATCCACCTGGTTCCCAGCCTCTTCTTGCTAACTAATGTTAACTCTTTTTAAGCCTAAGGTGACTCTTAGTATGCTTTAGGACTGTGTTCAGCAGTGCGGGAGGCTGCAACGCCCCAAAATAGTACGATGTATTGCATTGCATTGATTACTGTTCACTTCTCAGAGCTTCAGCCATTGGCTAGTACAGAAAGTAAATGAGTAAATCCAAAAAGACTGACCTGCGGGCGGCTCCCAGTACCTGTGTCCTGGCTTCTGCAGGAGACAGCGAGGAGTCCCAGGCACAGAAGAGCTACCAGATGCCGCATGGTAGGGCCTGCAGGGAGAAGAACAAGGTGTAACAGTGCACTTCAGCTCTTGCTCTGTATAGCTGGAGTTGTGTGTGTGGTGCAGGGTAACGAGGCAATGGGTTTCTTGTCCCAGGACTTGACGCTTCTGTGACAGGGAGGGGTTTAGAAGAAGCAAATCTCTTGTCGCAAAGAAAGGAATAGGCTCAAACGTAGGTGCTTTGCAGAGATCCGAACAACTCTAGAACAGGAATTTACCGTTTCTTCCTTGTGACTATTGTAAGCAAAAAAACAAAAGAGTGCGACTATTGTCATTTTCAAGTCCAGCACTAGACTTGACTTAAAATGCAAATCAGAAGTTCCCATCAATTTGCCAGGGGACAGCCCGCCAAAGTGTTCCAGAAACCAATTAAGTGGCACATTGCTTTCATGTGTACTGTCTAAGTTACAGAATTATTATAATTCAGCTTGCAATGAAGGTCAGTCAGTTTGGAGGGCACAAGAGGGTGGTGTCTTCTCAGCAGGGGTCTTGTCTTTGTGGAACTTTCTCTATACTTTGTTAAAATTCAGTGCACTCTCAGTTAATGATGTTAGGATGGGTTTTTTAGACCCCTCTCATTTTATATTCTGTTTTCCGTAGCTTGTCTGGGTTTAAGTTGTTGTATGATGCTCTTTTAGTTTTAATACTTGTGTGTGAGTGTTCCATTTATTTAAATTTTTGTTATGTGTCGGAATGAATACAGTAAAATGCAGTGAAGTTTCATATACATTCCTTCACTGTACTATGAGCAGTTATGGTGCAGAATTTGGTTTGTGGTGCTGTAAGCTTTGGACTTGGGTGTGTGAGGGAAGAGGTGAGTTCATGCATCCTTGCCTGAGTCATTGTACCAGCAGTACAACATTAACTTCTTGCCAGAGAGGCAGGGAAACAGCATTTTTGTCATAAATATTATGTCTTGTCATTGGTCCCTCCCTTGTTCAGGGGTTCAAAGGAAGCATATGCACAATCGGTCCATGGTGTCCAGGCTTGCTCTCTGGACCAGTCAGTTCTTGGAGTCGTGCACCTGGTGTTCCCACCTTGAGCCCTGATGGACCCACCAGGCTAAGAGAAGGCCTGCGGGAGAAACATAGCAGAGTAGCTATTTTGCAGATCGCTGGCATTAGCTCTGCGTCACTGTTTGCAGAGGACAGGCTTGGATGATGCCGCATCCAGTCCAAAGGGTAGCCCGTAACCCCAGCAGACACAAAAGCATGCCCCAAAAGCTGGCGCCAGGCGGGCTGCCTGGAAATGACAGCTTTGTCCTAGAAGCCCTACAATTAAAGGGAAGGCCTTCCCTGGAGCAGCCAAGTCAGCAAGTTGGCACAAAGAGATCATGCCAGTGGAGCCCTAAAGCGTGTGTGTCAGACGACAACAGGGCAAACCCACCAGAGCTTTGCACCCAGAAAGCCCTTCACACAGGGAAGCCACACAGCCCATTCCGGTTTGCTCCCTGCAGCCGAGATGAGCAACCGATGTTACCACTTCAAGCTCCAGGTGTCCCTCGAAACCTTAGACCTGGCTTTGTTTTCTCAAGTTCGTTCCACGTTCACTTATCTTTGCCTGCTTTCTCTTGTGTGCGTATTACTTTCT
This sequence comes from Varanus komodoensis, assembly GCF_004798865.1. Lineage (NCBI taxonomy): Eukaryota > Metazoa > Chordata > Lepidosauria > Squamata > Varanidae > Varanus > Varanus komodoensis. Next base: position 789,730 of record NW_025335588.1, read on the forward strand.
TCTTCCCAATGGTTGTAACCTGGAATATAAACTCTGTTGGGCAAGAGCTTTTTCTGTGTTTATCTTCAGGCAATGTTGCTCGTGGTTGCGAGTGGACAGAAGCGCCATCCAGCGGGCAGTGGCACGTTTTCTGGGCCAGCACTGCTGGGAGAGCCACCGAGACCCCCAGCAGAATGGCCTAGAGGAGCCCGCCCCACAGTGACCTATAGTGCCTGTCTGAGGGTCGTCCAAAAGATAGCGGAGAGAACTAACCAGGAGTTTCTGTTAAGTCCACGTTCACTGTAAAAGAGTACTGCTGTGCTGTAGCCCAGCCCTGCCCAGCCCAGGTGCCCGTGGCTGGCTGGGGATGCTGGGAGTCATATTCCAGTCCATCCAAGGTCAGCAGGCTGGGGCATGCTGCTCTAGGCACAGCCGTGGTTTCAGTGTGGGGCAGGGACCGCAGATTTTGCGGTTCTGGTTTCATGCTCACCAGAATTCCCAGGTTTTGCCAAGAAGCTCTGTTGAAACCCTGCGATACTTGAGTGCACGCACACATCTGGATCCTATTTGGTGCAGCGCTTGAAGCATCCAGCCAACAAAGCAATGAGGAGGCAGCAGCCAAAGCTGGGTGGCGCCTGGGCTATTGCTTTCCCCCATCCCAATTGTTTCTATAAATGAGAAAGCGCCTAGGACCAGAGAGCCGACAATACAGTTCTGAAGAGCAAAAATCCTCAACAAAGCATAGTGAATTGCTGGGCAAGACGTGGAAAGTGTCGCTTAGCCATGGAGCCCACCGGGTGACTTTGGCCCCATCGCAGACAGCCCAGCCTCCCTCACAGGGTTGTTGTACGGATAGCGGGGTGAGGAAGAGAATGATGTGAGCTGCCTTGATTGCCTTAACAGGAGAAAAGGCGGGATATAACTAGAATAGTTTGGATCACGCATATCTGAAAGATGGACCACGGTTCTGTTGTACAGCGGTGAAATTCTCCAAGGTGGCAGAGGTGCCTCTGTTTGCATAGCAGACCCATAGCGCCGGCTTTGATCATGCTCCACACGGGGCCCTTTTCTCCTCGTGCCAAGCGTAGAAGCTGCGTGGCCGCAACTGATGCTGCGCCTTTGAGCCGGCAGAGCCGGATCGCCTGCCCCCTTTTAGGCGCGTGTGTGTGTGTTTCTGCTATGAAGAGGGCACTTCAGTGTGAATAAGTTCGTAAGAGAAGCAAACAATACTTAGCCAAGACTCCTGCCAGGAAGGCACACTCCCACCCCCGCAGGACTCCCCGGCGGCGCTTCCCACCACAGCTTGCCCAGGAGGGCTCAGATCGGCTGCCTGCCCCAAGCAGTGCCCCCCGCGCACCAGCGCTGCTTCCGTGCCTCTCCTTGCCCCGCTGCCTCAGCTTACCAGAGCGGTGCAGCTAGGAAGGCTTTCCTCGCCTGGGTCCGCTCTCCTCCTCCGGCGCAGTTCTCTGGTGGAAGAGAGCAGGAGGAGGAGGTGGCGGGACTTATAATGGGCCACATCTGCTTGCTGCAGCCAGCCAGCAGACTCTCCCAGCCCCGCCATCCCATCTGCAGGTTTCAGGTTACAGCTTCCCCAGAGGAGGAGGGGGGGGAGATGCTCTTAAAGCAGCATCCTCCCGTTTTGCAGCCGCCGCCTCCGCAGCACTCGCTGGGCAAGCGCTGGCCCCACTGGCGCTTGACAAGGCCCGGAGTTCCCAGGATTAGAGGAGGTGGGGTGGGTGAGCTTCAGCATCGGCAAGAGGGGATCCAGGGAACAGAGGCTTCACGGTTCTGTTTGATTTCTCGCCCTTGCCGCCAAGGGTTTTGTGGAAGAAGCCTAAGCACAGTATCGGGGTCGGGCAGGACTTTGGCAAGCATCTGGACCATGCTGCTCTCCCTTTTCCCCCAGGCGGTGAAGTCCCAGGCACTCTGCCCTTTCCTGAGAGCAGAGCTGCTCTAACCTCCTCAAACGCCTTCTGCACCTTCCTGGCTTTTCGGTATCCCTTCTGTGATGCACTGCCAGAGTTCGACAGACAGTATTAGAAACACAGAAACAGAGCGAGTCGGAAGGGAGCTCCCGAGCCATCTAGTCTGACCCCCGGCTGCAGCCGGCTCCACTCATGACATGCCTATCATGTGCATGTCCAGCCTGTCCTTGAACACCCGCACCGATGAGGCCTCAACCACCTCTCATGGAAGCCCATTCCACACCCTCGGGGTCCTGACTGTCAGGAAGTGCTTCCTGGCATCCAAATGGAACCTGGGTTCCCTGAGCTTGGCTCCTGTGGAGCGCATCCTGCCTTCCTCTGCGGGGGAGAACAGGTCTTGAGCCATCTCCACGTGACAAACCCTCACGCACCTATATGTCGCCAACAGATCCCCTCGAAGTCTCCTCTTCTCCAGGCTGAAAAGACCCAGTTCCCTCAATCTCGCCTCATATGGCTTTCTCTGCAATCCGGCCACCATCCATGTGGCCCTTCGCGGCACTGATTCCAACCTGGCTATATCCCTCTTGTAATGTGGGGCCCAGAACTGAACACAGTTCTCCAGCTGCGGGCTCACCAAAGCAGTATAGAGTGGCGGTAATATCTCTCTCGATCTAGAAGCCATGCCTCTGGCTATGCGGCTGCACAGCAGATCCACCTGAAGGCATTGCGGTGCAGGTGGACTCCATGTCAGTAATGATTCCCACCAAGTCTTACTTCTCGACTGCAGCTCCGCCATCGTGCCGGATCTCAGCCTATCTCTTTATGCGTCTATGGCCACTTGGAAGGACAGGCTTCGAGCCGGCTCTGTCCCAGAGCTGCAGTACCTGCGGGGTTGGTGTAAAGACACCTACGATCACATATGCCAAGAAGAAGCAAAGTGATAAGTGGGGAGAGGGCCGGAGGGGTGTGGAGTCCCTGTCAGAGCTGTGTCAGGAGAGGCTCCTGCTCTTTGCTGTAGGGCACGGTTCAGCCTGCCCAGGGTGTTCCAGCGGCAGTGAAGAAGCCTCAGCTGATGGCCATGCAGAGGGCAGAACCCGGAAACAAGCATTTTATTTCTCTCTTCCAACTGAGGCAGAGTCTCACACCAAATCAAAGCTCAGGGTCCCCACCCATCCCTCCATCCATCCAAATGCATTTCAGTAGCCGTTTGGAGGCAGATAAATTCAGAGGACTTTACTCTGAAGCTTTTAGAACTGGTTGCAGAATTGCCACCTATTCCAAGCCTGGCTGGCTACGCAGGAGGTAAAGAGTGTGTGGGGGGGAGGGCACTTGGGGGACGGTCCCTGGAGAATCGATTGTGATGTGATGGCCTTGGGTTCCATGCACGTCTGGTCAGTGCTTTCCGGAGTCCTTCAGGCAGGGCTGTGGCAGCTCCCCATCCTTTTGCACACAGTCCTTTGTCTTTCTCTGCTGGGGAGCGCTGGGGCTGGGGTTCTGGATGATGCCAAAGAAGAGGGGCATCTCTGTGATGTCGTCATAGATCACGAAGACGTAAGGCCGGTTAAGGTCAAAATCCGAGCGTGAACGAGACATGACCACACTGGTCGCGGCTGATGCTTCGACCCCGTCCTCCCCAAGCTCCACGGCAGCCCGGTGCTGGATGCTGGAAACGAAGAGGGGGCCCTCTGCAATGGGCCGAAGATTCGGGGAAGAAAACAGCTCGCCCAGGCCTACAGAGAAAGGAATGAGAGCGTGTTCAGGAAGGGGGCTCCAGGCACCCGGAGGGGGCACATCATGGATGTAGAAGGCAGGAGCATTGCTTATGTAAGGATGTTTTCGGGACTTTGCTTACTTGGATGTGGGGAGCTCTCCACCCTACTCTGAAGCTGCAACTGCAGTTTTTAAAATCTCAGCTAAAGTGTGCGTGCTTTTGCCAAGAGGACATAAACTGCTAGCGCTTCCAAGATCCAAGTTTCCAAGAGAATCTGGACATCTGGGGTGGGGCAGCAGGGAAGGGCCAACATGGAAGGAGGAAGACCCGGGAGACCCGGGGCACACTCAGCCCAACATGCTCCGACTGGAAGATCTTTCCAACTCTCCTCTGCTGCAAACCCTTGGCACAACCCTCACCTGGTTGGAAGAACGCGAAGCGCTTTGAGCGTATCTGAAGACGGAGGCTCAGAGGGCACAGCAGCTTCTGTTCTCTCCCCAGATCTTGCTTGGGTCACAAGCAGCAGGCAGGGATGAGTCTTAGTGACATGTGAAGTGGTCGGACTCCAGGTCAGGCTGCCATCTGGCGCGCTCTGACAGGCAGTGGTTCTCCAGGCCTTCGGGCAGAGAAGGCCCCTCCCTCTCACAGGCCACGCACTCCTTTTAACCGATGCCACTGGGACCGGATCTGGGACCTTTCCCATGCAGAGCTACACCCCCTCCCGTTTTTATTCTTATTTTTATTCTTTTATCCTGGCACTTGTTAGGTTTTTAAAAATGAGCATGATATACATCTTATTCCCCCACCCTGACAATAGACAAACGATTGCAAGAGGAAAAGGTGGAGCGTATGACAGGGTTCTGCAGGCTGCCTGCCAGTACTGCACTGTTGCAAATGGAGTATGCTCAGTTGCGGAGCAGAACGAGTGTGGGCGTGGAAAATACCCTGGGAGAGAAAGGGCCTTTCTGGTGGTGGTGCTTCATCTGTGGAACAAGATAAAGCCAGGCTCATCGGAAGCCTACATTCTGCTCTCTCTGGCCCAGGATGGAGGCATGTTTAGTCTCCCACACATTTCGAGCTATTAGTGTTTTGGAATTGCAGCACGGCTGCATTTTGTTGCCGGTCTCCCTTTCATGTTATGGGCTGCAGAGTTGTTGTACTTGGCTGCTGGTGTCCAGCGGGCCCTCTGTGAGATTGCTTTGAATGTCCTGAGAAATCTTTCGGCAGAAGAAGCCAGCCCCCTTCTCACCTAATCGGCTGAGAGCTTGGTTGAGGTTCAGGTGATATTGCAAGTTCAGCTTTGGCATCATCACAGTGGTGGGTCTCTCCTTGGGGAAGTGGAATTGGCTGTTGGCCTTGTAGAATTCCAGCAGCAGTCGGGAAAAGTTTCTCTCAAAGTAGTTTGGAGCCAGGACCACGAAACTTGTGTTGCCCTTGAAAGGGAACCGGGCCACCTGCACAAACCGCAACGAGGATCAAACCAGGACAGCAGCACAGGGCACCAGGGGTGGGAGCACTGGGTTAGGGCTAGATACCTATATCAAGTCTGAGCCTTGGTCCACCTAGGCCAGGACTGCCAGCCCTGCCTGGCACCAGCCGTCCAGTGTCTCAGGCAGGAGTTTTTCCAGCCCTGCCTGGAGAGGCATGCATAGCAAGGGGCCCCCACTGAACTTAGGCCTGGCTCACTCATTTGGGGGTGGGGGGAAAGGAGCCGTCAGAGTGGAGGGGTGAGCCTTGAGGGCCTTGCGTCATCCATTTCCCATGGACACCCATAATCCTGGGCGGATAACCAAGTGGAAGTACGCCCAGGCCCAGACACTTGCCTCACAGCCAACGTGGGGTTCTTTCACAGGCCCCAGAGAAAAGCCCTGTATTCCCCCCTCCACCCCATGCTGTGAGCACTCACCGCGGTGTCCAGGGAATCCATGAGAAACCAGCTAAGGTGCATCTGTGCCTTCATGGTCTCCACAGAGACTGTAAACTCTTCATTCAGGTGGAACGTTCTAGGCGCAGTGAGGAGGGGGTCAAACTTGGTCTCCCAAAATCCTGCCCAAAAGCAAAGGAGGAACCCATCAGAAAAAGAGAGCTGTGTCTCAGCCGCAGACTCTGGGAAGTTGTTGCTTCCGCAGTCCATATTTTTAACCAGGTAGTCATGGATTGGAAGTTGCAACTGGAATAACCACCCATAAAATTTACAGCAATAGTTATGTTAAGTGGCGGCCGAGTTATAGTCATGCAGCTGATTAAATTTGCATGGAGACAAAAATATTTCTTCAAACAAAAAGCCTACTTTATTGGATTTTGGAAGATGCATGCATCTGTTATCATGGGTATAGTTTTAAAAGAGGCATCCAAAAAGAGACTGCATCCTTAGGATAGCTGTCACCTCCTGCAATTTTGATCATGACAGGCATTAAAAGGTTGTTTGCATCCTGACTGTTGTACCTTTTAGATAGGTGAGACGTTTCGTGATGTAACTGGTTCAGCAGCTCAGGTCGGCCTGGCCCAGCCCAAGGGGCTTCACATTGCTTAAACATGATCCCATTTATAGCTCCAGTCTTGGGGCCTTTTGTAGAAGCAGCTCATGGCCACCCCCAGCTCTTACAATACGCAATCCCGGTTGGGGTGTGGAACTCACCTCGAAAATGTACCGCATTCAGCAGGATCATCATGACGTTTTCCGGCAGGTCGGACAGCATGGTGGAGATTTGGCCCCCCGTGGCTTCTTTGACCCAGTTGTTGATGGTGGCCAGGTCCGCTTTGCTGTTTCCTGACAGGGTGGCCGGCTTAGCCCCATAGAACTTCTCTGAGTCCTCCAGGAATTTCTTTTTAACTGCGAAACCTGAGAAGAGCTCAGCATGAGAGGCTGCACGTGGCAGGTTGAGCCAGCTTGCGGGCAGGAATCCCCCCGGCCCGGTTCCAGGGGGAAGGCTGCCGATTGCCTGCGGCTAAGGCGCTTAAGGCATTTGTGGGGAAGACGATCCGGGCGAACCATCGGGAGGAGGAGCGAACGGAGCCACGGCCAGTGCTCTAGAATGCTGGGAGTTGTAGTCAGGATGCCTGGAGGGCCCCACGTGAGGACAGGCTGCCCTGCAGCAACCCCGGCCAGCTTTGCCCCCTCCTCCTCTTCTGTGGGCTGGTTCTCATTGATTTGCTCTGGGCTACTTACATGCTACCCCTTCCTACTATACAGAGATGCATCTCCCCTTTGGGTGGTGGCAGCAGCATATGAAATGGCCCAGCCGCCTGGGAAGAAAATCCCTTTTCCAGGGAGCGGTTGGATGTTGCCTCCTTGCCGAGGGCTACATCGCATCGTCGCATGTGCTTCTGCCGGGTTTGCAGTGCTCTCGGTATTAATCCTGCACCGGCCACAGTGCCCTCTTCACACCACGCAACACGCTCCTGCTTTCTCTTCTTGTCGAGAGAAGCTCAGTGGCACGTTGAGAGTTCGGAGAAGCAGGTCTGCTCCTCGCAGACTGTTTGGCCTGTGGCAGCCCTCAGGAGTCTCAGCCCAGATGAGAGTCTGAGGGAAGGGGCTACTCCCCCGCCCCCGACAGCTGTGAGGCTCGCTGTGCGTGGATCGCGCTTTTCTGCTCCTGCAAGCAGCGTCTAAGGTGCCCGAAGGGAGGGGGAGGTTCAAGACCCTCTTTGTTGCAGGCCAAATCCAGATCCCTCCCCCACGCTGGCCCGGCGGCTGCGTATTTCCACCCACAGTTCATTTCTGCTGAGCCCCCTCACTTTTTTCCAGGAAGATGCGGGCAGCGATCGTCAGCGCCGTCTTGCTGAGCTTCTGGGAAATGGCATGCAAAGCCTGCTGGATGCAGGGCACTGACTGCATTTGCAGGACCTCCAGGATCTGCCTCTCCGTCTCGTTGGCGGCTCCTGCGAGAGACACGGGTGCAGTGAACGCTCTTGCCAGGTGGGGTGGGAGCGTGCTCCTGCGGACTCCGCACCACCAAGCCCTTCGTAGCGGGTAGAGAGGAGAGGCTGGGAAAGGGGACGTTCCCTCCTCGTGCCTGGGCTGCCTCTTCCCAAGCTCTGCTCCCATCAGCCAGCGGGAGGAGAGGCACCGCAAGCAGCCCCACGTGCAGACAGGAAGGGGCCAGGCCCACCGCAGGGAGCGGCTCTTCCCCCACTGCACGAGGGAGGAGGAGGAGGCCCCTGGTCAGAGCGCCAAAGGGCCATCTTTGTGCCGTGGTCCTCCCAGTTACGGCATTTTCTGGGCGTCACCCCAAGACAGTTTGCGTGCTGTGCAGAGGGGCTCCTCAGGCCCCAGGCGCCCGGGGCCCCCATATGGCTGCCTGTCGCACGGCCGAACGTTGGCCATGCGGGCCTGCAGCCCTCCCGTGGCAGGAGCAGGCACTTGCAGAGCAGCCAGGGCGCTGGTTGCCAGGAGAGGCTGGGATCTGCAGGCTGCTTCCTCTGGGAGCACCCAAGAGAGCCTGCTCGGGGGGGGGGGGCAGTCCTCCGCCCCACCGCCCTCCGACAGCAAAGCCCGGGGTGGTCGTCACCATGAAATGCTGCGCCTGCCCTTTGGATTCTGTGGCTGAGGAAGAGCTGCCCGAGTTGCCGGGAGATTTGGGAGCACTGACCTAAAGACACATGAGCCAGTGTCAGGAGAATGCTGAGGGGAGAGTAGAAAACGTTGTCTTGGCTATGCTCCAGCTCCACCTCTCGCATGAGGTTAGTGGCGAACATCATCATGGCGTGGGCTATTTCAGACATGTTCCTGGGAGGGACATCCATGCTGCAGCCTTGCCCGTGGTCTTCCTCCTCGGCCCCCAAAGAGCTTTCCTGCTCCTCCAGCAGCTGCTTGGCTGGCTCCCCCTCAGCCCCATCTGAACCCTCGTCCTCTGGCTGCAGCACTTCTCTGGGGGGCCCTGTAGCAGGCAGGACGGTGGAGCCCAGAGGGCCCTCCAGGGTCTCAGGGTCTGAGCCTGGCCCAGCAGTGGTCGCTACGAGCAGAGCATGCGCCAGCTGTGGACTGACTGTCACAGGTTCATCATTGTAGGCCTGCAAAGACACGGACAGCTATTGCTGGGAGAAGAAAGCGGGGCAGGCTGGACGGTTCTGCTTCCCGGTTGTGCGCCAGATCTCTGGCTGAGAGCATCTCATGTGCCAGGCCAGGGACAAGCTGCCCATCGACGCTTGGCCTTGGGAAGAGGCTCCTGTTACATCAGGACACAGTGCCCAGGCAGGAGGTCCCTGGCTCAGTCCTAGGCGGTGGCCCCGATTAGAGAAGGATCAGGTGGAAGGTGCGGGGGAACACCCTTTCCTGCCTGAGACGTGGCTCTGGGTCCAGTCAGCCACCCTTCCTAGAACGGTCAGAAGACAAAAATGACCTCCGCTGTGTGCAGTGAAGACAGATACAAAGGATTGGTCCAGTGTCTACAATCTCCTTATCTTCCTTCACTCTGTCAGCATCCAGCTAGTTCTCTGCTTTTTCTGTGTTTCAGTCATTTTCCCATTGTTCTCTAAAATAGAGATCATCTATAGAGCTCTATTTTAGCTTGCATGTTCTTTGTCTGTGTTCCTTTTCATCCTCCTCGTTGGGAACAGACTTCCATTTTCTGAAGGAAGCCTTCTTTCCTCTAGTTATACTTTAAAACTGCCTCAGACGGCCCAGATTTCAGCTCCCTGCCCTGCAGTCTAAGCTTGGCTTTCAGGACAGACCACTTTTCCCATATCACTGGTGCTGGCCACTGTATGTAGCCTGGTAGATTCGCCACTGTCACCATTTCCACTCTTGAACATGACATTTCCGTCGACGCAGCCCCAAATCGCATTTCCCCCTTCTGCAACTTTACAAGGAAAAGCCCTGGAATTTGCCGCTTCTTACCTGCAGAATGTTCCTCTGACCAATTTCTTCAAAATTGGTGGCACCCACTACACGATCCTAGGAGAGAACCGGCCAGAGTGAGCTCGCTAGGGTAGCGCCCCCCTGTCCCAAGGCACCCATGCGCACGGAGGGCCAGGGCTCGGCGCAGGGGGAGGACAGGTGCAGGACCGGAGACTGGCAGTGAGGAGCTGGCCCTGCTCGCCGCAGAGCCCAGCCGAGCCCCAGCAGGGGGCTCCTTTGCCGCCGCAGGGGGAGGACCCTTCGAGCACCCGGGAGGCAGGGCTGGCGGGAGGCTGCCGGCCATTCCCACCTGCTCACGGACCCCGGGATGTGCCAGGGAAACGGCAGACCCTGTTCGGAGGGCCTTTCCATGCTGTGCCTGCCCCTCCCCACCCCGCGGGTCAAGAGCCTCCACAGAGCAAGCACAGCTGGGGTGGGCAGGGCAGGGCAGGGCGCCCCCCCCATGACTTACCCCCTGATGCGCAGTGTACAGGCAGGCAAGCAGCAGGACCCAGGGCTGGGCAGCCATCTTTTAATGGTCCAAAGGGTGGGGGTGCTGCTGCTGGAGGGGAGGAGAACAACAGTTGGGGACCCCTCCGCACCCCACGAGGGGCCCACACGCAACACGGCTGAGGAAGCCCATGCGAGAGCGGGGAAAGCCCTCGGTGGGGACAGCGGCCTGCTCACACTCGCAAATCAGGCTGTTGGCCCCCCGCCCACCCATGCAGCTCAGTCCCAACTGCAACTCGTGCGCCCCACACCTCCTCCGGTCTCCCGGACAAGCCCCCGCTGCATTCGTTGCCTGTGAACACGGAGGAGGAGAGCCCCTTTCCTCCCGCCCCCTCCCCATTCCAGAGGCACACCAGACGAGGGGTTGCGGCATTCAGAGCTTTCATCCTGCGGGTCGTTTACGTGGGGGGACGGTTTGTTAGGCAGCGCCTTCCGTTCCCCACCCCTTCCCAACTGCACCCTCTTCGCAGCTCATCCTGCTGCTTTTGGGGTCTCAGCTTTGAAAGGGGGGGGTGGCGGTGAGAAGGAATCGTCTCCCGGAGGACATCCAGCTCCTCTGGAGCCTTGCACCCAGCTGCTGACCAGAGTCCTCCATCCTTGGTGTGTGATCCCGCTTCCTCCACTACCCCGGAAAAGTAGGGCCACCCTTCACAGCCCCCACCCGCCCGCCCGCCCGCCGCCTCAGGCCCCCCATAGCCCAGGAGTCTCCCCAACACCACTGAAGGGGGCACCCCCTCCACCACGAGAACTGGCGCGGCAGCTCCTCCTCGCTTGGTGCCTGTGCCGTGTGCCCCTTCCGCAGGCACCGAGGCTCCCCCACCCCTTTTCACCTTGATCCTTGGCGTGGCTCTTCCTTGTGCCGCCGTTGTTGCCGCTGCTGCCACCCACTCTGTCTCCATGGAGGAGGGGACAGCAGTGCCCCCCAAGCCTCCCCAAGGACTAGCAGCAACGCCTATTTGTGTAATTCTTCCCCTCCACAGGCAAATATTGACTTTTTCTGCATGCAGTTAAACATTTGTCCAGGACCTGTCAGGGCAGGAGGAAACCCTAGCAGCCAAACAACCTCCCCCGCTCTTCTAAAATGGAGAAACGAGGAGGGGGCTGTGGGGCAAGACTTTCGCTTTGGGGCCTAGCCTAGTTGCAGGAAGAAATGAGCGACAGGGCTGAGCCTCTGAGCGGGAACATCCGCCCCAGCTGGGATCAAGCCCTCCGGTTCCGTGCCAGTAGATCCTAACCATAAGCATTTGGAAGAGGAGTGGGGAAGGCTCCTAGATCCATGTGCAAGAGGTCCCAGGAACAATCGACCCTGGCTTCTCCCCTTCAAAAGCCCGAGTCCCCAGCACAACCGGGGCCGCTGCACTAAATGGGCCCACAGTCCATCTCGGGAAAAGGCAGCCGAGACAGATGGAACCAGGACGAGCCCGTCATGACTCTCACCACCAAGGATGGGAGGCCCCTGAGCTCACCTCCCCGAGCCCCCTGCTCCATGCAGGTATCTTGTCGCTACAGCATCCCCGACAGGTGGCCGCCTGCTCTCATTCCACCGTCCTTGAAGCAGCCGGCTGCACTGCCCAGCAGCTCAGGCATTCAGCCACTCCTCCCGATGTTTCGCCAAACCTGCTTCCCCGGTCCTTCCACCCCTGCCCCAATCCTGCTCTCTGTAGGAGTGTGAAAGTGAGGGCTGTTTGCCTCCCGGTTAAGTTAAGCAAGCTGCCTGCAGAGCTGCTGCCGTCCGTCACGTCTCATCAGGGCAGGGAACCTCCAAACTAAATCGCGCTTATCGTTGTTCTTCGAATAAATTGACTTGTTTCCTTGTAAGCCACCCTGAATACCAAAGGTGGGCTAGAATATTTAAAATAAACATAAAAGAAACTTTTAAAAGAAAGGCAAGTTTCTACTGCAGCGTGGCTGTAGAAATGGAACTGCTTCACCAAGGGAATTAATAAGTAGCCAGGCAAGTCCCAATCAGTTAAAAGTCCGTTTGATGGAACTGTGTTCCTGCTTCACGGTAGAGTCTGCCCTTTTCATTAAATCCCTTTTCAGGCAGCGTTGAATAAAAAGGATCTGGGGACCAGGAAGTCCACCGTGCCCTTGTAATGCGCCACTTCCCCACTCCCGGGCACACAGGCACAGCCTCGAAAGCTTGTAGGATCCAGCACTACCGCTTGCTCCATGCACACGCACACCACACAACGCCACACAAAATCTGCCCAGACTCAGGGCAAGAGCCACACACCCGTAGTTCCCATCTGCACCCACAGAGAAAAGTCTTTCATGAGCTCCAGAGCATTTATTAGGAGATAGATATACTGTCTATTGCAATTAGCTAATCGGGAGGGAGGGCTTGCCCCTTGTCCTCAACCTCAGGGAAAGAAAGTGAAGTGCTTACAGAGGTGTAGTGCCCCCAGACTCCTTGGGCGAGCCGAAGGCAGAAATCTGCCCACAGCCTATGCAACCCCCACCCCCACCCCCCATCCGGGGTGGGACTTAAGAGCTGGCCAGAACTGAAGACTGTCTTAACCAGTAACAAAGTGGACCTGGCTGGAACTCTGGCAGAAAATGGATGTCCTGGGGAGGGACATTTTGACTGTGAGCGAGGCCCTCTCCATTTCCTGGACCGAGGACTCGGCCGCCATGGGCCGCAAGGAGAGGGTGCCATGAGTTGCGATGGTCAGGAGAGGAAGAGGCGAAGACAGACCTTCAGCGGGAGACGGAGGCAGCACCCAAGGGATTGTTCTCCACCAGCCAGGGTGTGGGGTGGGAGAGACAGGAGAGAACAGGAATGCCATGTGGTGGGGAAGAGGGAGCCCCCTCCCCAAGAGAAGTCTTTGGGAAGCACTCCACTTCCCAAAGAAAGTCAGGCACATAAGGTGTCAGTAGCGGTTCAGGACTATGACTGCCCAGCAGCCTGTGCAGAGTGGGGGAGCCAGGAAGGTGGCTTCTCCCCCTTCCCCGGCCATACCCGTTCCCCCGTTCCTCGGAAGGGGGCCAGTGGCCACCAGCTCAGCCACGGCCCTGGAAGCAAGCGCACGGAGTCTGAAGGGCACGGCTATGCCAAGAGCCGGATGGTGCTGTTGTCTGAGCCTAGCAGCAGGTGGCACTTGGTCGGAAGGACGGCCAGGCTGGTGAGGGTCCCCCGGAAGTTCTCCGAGCTCAGCTTGGTGACGCTGGGGGTCAGCGGCTCCTGCAGGGCATAGACGCTGATCTTGTTGCCCACGGTGCCGGCCACCACCTCGTGGCCGTAGAGGTCAAAGGCGTGGATCGGCTCGGAGGCCGACTTGTATGTCTGCAGCGGCTTCTGCTCCAGCTCCTTCCAAATGGCCAGCGAGTGGTCGGAGGAGGAGCTGATGAGCACGTTGCCTTCTGTGGCCTGTGGGGAGAAGAAAGCGGCAGGGGAGCCCAGTGCTTTCCCGTCCCGTCCCAAACGGTCGCCCCACCAGTGGCCCCCTCAGGAGCCAAGGCGGGGGAGCAGCGGCTAAGCAGCAGCACAACCACACGCCAGCTTTTTGCTTCATGTGAGGAGCCGGGGTGGCTCATGAAGACCTCTGACGCAGGTCAAGCTGTCAGCGAGGGGCTGGCGCACAGTCAGCCAGGTGCTTCTGGCCTGGTGGCGACGAGCCCCCGGCTCTCCTGGGCTCTGAGGCCCAACACCAACCAGCGCACCACCTTCTGGAGGGGTGCCGGAGCCCAGACGCTGCCTCCAGACCGCCTTTGTGAATGGGTGAGCCTATAAAGTGGTGGGGGAAAGGCACTTAGCGCTTGCCTCAGGCTCTTCTCCATCATCCGGGTCATGCTCCGAGCCGAAAGACAAGTTCACAGGGCATGTGCTAACTGACGTGAAGCCACAGCTAGCCCAGGGCCGCTGCATGGTGCATTCAGGCACCGTGCGTCATTATCGAATGCCGCCTTTTCGGCCGCCCTCGGCATTTCCCGGGAAAAGTGGCACGGCCCCACCGCACGCGGGCCTCTCGCTGCCTCAGCGGCACAGGAGGCAGGGACCTCGCCCAGGGCCAGGCTCTTTCCAAGCTGGCAACCCGGAGCTGTGGCAGGAGATGCTGACAGCTGGGCCCTGAGCTCTGGCCAGGGCCTTCCTGTCAGCAGCAGGACTGCTAAGCGCCCTGCGGTGGGGCTGGCGATGGACCGGAGCAGCCCGTCACCGCTTCCGGGGGCAGACCAAAAGGGCACGGGTTACTTATTAGGACGAGGCTCCGCATGCAGCCTGCCAGCGCCAGATGCGGAGAAGAGTGCTGTACACACATCCTGTCCAGCCAGTACATCGACCTTTGCCCTTCTGCCTGGCTTACAGAGCAAACCTTGCCAGGAAAGCGGGGGCTGCACGCCAAATCCCCAAACCCACCCATGCCGTACCGGCCAGTTGGTGACCGGATCACCTCCTCAGATCAGGCAAGATCCTGCTTGCAGGTTGCAAAGCTTCTCTCCACCACCATAAAACCAACCTTCTGGGCACTTGTTACACGCAAGCTGCTTGGGGGGCGTGGGGGTGACATTTTGTCCTCCCAGGTTTCCCAGCTCACCGAGTGCTATCCAGGCTGCACCAGCCACGTGTGCACACAGACCGGCCGCGGCAACATCATTCTTCCGTGTCAGGTTTTAGCTTGTAAATTAGCCGCCTCTGACCCGTGCCCTCTAGATACGTTGAATGGCAAGACTCGTCCTTCTCAGCGAGCGTGGCCTTTGGGAGTCTGAGTCCAACACATCCAGAGTCCTCCAGTCCTAGCAAAAGGGGCTGGAAACGCTTTGAAGGCCCAGCATCAACCTGATCGGTTTCAAAGGAGGCTTCAGGCGCCCCAACGCCTGTTCTTACTGAAGAACCAAGAAGGGAACTCTGGTGGCTCTGGCAGGCAGCTTTGCCTGTGCTACTCTGGGAGGATGCAGGCATCTAAATCGTTCTGCCACCATTTAAATCCGGCTAAAGATCAATTTGCTGGACAAGCCTGCGAGATGAGGTGGCACAGACATCCCGACAAGCGCCTTACCTTGATTTGTAGGATGTCTCCTTCGTGTGCGGGCCACCCCCTCAGGACCAGGCCCGTCCTGGTATCCAGCAGGACCATGAATCCAGAGGAGAAGCCGGCCACCACGCTTCGCCCACTCGGACTGACAGCCAGGCAACGGATGAGGCCGGCATTTGGCCCACTGGCCAGCCGGAATTCATGCTGCAGATGCAAAACGGGCATGGTTGGGACATCCCGGGAGGCTGAAGGGCCGGGGCCGGGCCTCTGCTCCGACTAGCTCTGTAGTGACACGGTTCTGAGCAAAGGGATCTAAATAAGACACTGCCTTATGCCGAGCCAGAACCATGGTCCGTTTAACTTGGTACTGATTGCACCGACTGGCAGCGTCAGGTAGGAGTTCTCCTGCGTAGAACCGGAGAGCAAACAGGACTTTATGCATGCCAAGCTTAAGCCCGTCCTCTAAAGAGAAAGCAGGGCTCCAGTCTTCGTGGCGCTTCATATACGGTAGTGCCCTGTATTCTTACGTTTACGGAGTCAGAGGCATGGTCCATCTGGCACTGACTGGCAGCGACGGCTCCCCGCGGTTGCAGGCAGGCATCTCGCCTCGCCCTGCCTGAAGATGTCGGGAGCTGAACCGCGACCCCCGTGTGCGCGCCCGGCGCCACAAGTGCCAAAGCGCAGCATGACACCCCCCCCACCCGTCGCAGGCGAGCCAGGTGGCAACGCTGAGGCAGGAGCCGCCCGGTACGGTACCTGCAGCCCCGGCTTGCGATGGTCGATGAAGCGCAGCACCGAGTCGGCACTGGCCATGCAGATGCTTCCGTGCGGGGCTGGCATGGTGCTCACGGCTGTGATGGGCACTTTGCAGTCCAGCGCCTCGAATGTGCGGACGGGCTGGCCTGCAAGGGGAGAGCAGAGCCGATGGGAGAGCTGTGGGCTCGCCTCGGGCTCCAGCGGAAGGCGAGGGCGAGGGAGCTGCTGGCTGTGTCTGGTGGGGTGGGACTGCAGTGTCTGGAGGATGCCGGCGCAGCCAGCGGGAAGCAGAGGCCGAGGCTGCCGTCGGCTGTTAATCACAGCAGCTCAGTGGAACCGTGCAGAGCAGGTTGCTGCTGCTGCTGCTGCATTTATATCCAGCCCTTTCCCTCTCGTTAGGAGCCCTGGGCGGCTCGTCTAGCTCCATTTTATCCTCACAACAAGAACTCTGTGAGGCAGGATGGGCAGAGTCTGCAACCGGCCCAAAGTCTCCCAGGGAGCTCCATGGCCACGTTCCTGGCCGCCCCCCCGCCACCTCGCCTAGCACATGCACTCGCAGCAGCTGCCTGGCTCTCAGAGTTGGAGGCCAGGTCGGGCCGGGTCCAGTGCTGCGCTGCCTTGCTCCGAGGTGGCCACGGAACGAACTTCCTCGGACCTCCTTTGGGAGCTGAGACAGCCGCACTCCGGACCCCATCAGAGCTCCCTGTGCAGTCACGCACGGCAAGGGAGCGTTCTCAAAAGCCTCTGCCGCAGAACGGGGGGCCCCTCGTGGCTCCTCTGTGGGAGGGGGCAGCCTTCTCCTCTCGCTCCCCCCTTCTGCAGCCTTACCTGTGAAGGGGTCCCAGAGGTGGACTGCTCCGTCCGCGCTGACCACGTGCTGGGGGCCTTCCAGAGTGCCGACGTAGAAGACAGACCTCTTGTGCTGGGTGTAGGTCAGACGTGGCTCCGTCTCGTGGGTGCCGTCGCCCCGGTTGTAGAGGGGCCAGAGGCGGACGGTCTTGTCCTTGCTTCCACTGATGAAGAAGTCCTCCCCGCTCAGGGGGGCCACGCACTTGATGGCCCCCGTGTGGCCCACAAAGCTCTGCAGCTTGATCTGGTGGAAGTGGAAGCGGGGGTCGTGCTGGCTCACCCCGATCTCGTACTGCCAGTAGGCCAGCCAGTTGCCGCAGAGCAGGTGGGCGCTCCGCCGCAGCTCCTGCCTCAGCGGGTTCTCCCCCGGGCTGCTTGCGGTGGGGCAGGAGCTGCTGGGGCCGCACGATGCCTCCTGCCGGGCTTCCGCGGGAACCTGGATGCGGTTGCCCACCAGCACGCTCCCAAAGGTGCCCGAGGGGGTGTCCTCGCCCGGGCCGACGGCAGCCGCTGTGCCTGGGGCATCCTGCTCAGACACGGCTGGGCCGGGCCCAGCTGCCCCCTGGCTGTATGAGGCCAGGCCCCGGTTGTTCATGCTGTCCAGGTGGAGGTTCGCCAGCCGCCCCACCAAGGCATGATTCGGGATGATGCTATGGATGACGTCACCTGCAGGGAAGAGAAGGGAAGGGGCGGCTGTTGGAGGAACAGGCTGTCCCCAGCCGAGGCCCGTGGCTTTCCCTGCCCAGGCAGGGTCCGGGCACCAGAAAGGCGAGACGTGCGGGGGCTTGTGAGCTTAAAGAGACAACCTGGGAGAGAAATATCATGGCAAATTCCTGAAGGCAGGTGTGATGGGAAGAGCACGGGCCAAGGGACGTGTCCCCCCACAAAATGTTCGCACTCGAGGTCACCCAGAGAAGCGGATGAGCAGGAGTCAGGAGAGGCCAAAATGAATTCTTCACCGCAGACATCATAATTTATGGGGCTCATTGCTACACGCGATGACAAGTGCCACAAGCTTAGCTGGCCTTTAAAGGGGATTAGATGAATCCAAGGAGGAGGAAAAATCTATCTATTTAAGGCACCGATATGCTGTCCTGCCATCCTGTTCTCAAGGAGGCTTACCAGAATAAAAGCCAATTAATCTCTCTCTCTCTCTCTCTCTCTCTCTCTCTCTCTCTCTGTCTCTCTGTCTCTCTCTGTCTCTCTCTGTCTCTCTGTCTGAGTGGCAGAAAAACAAGTAGCAAAGGTAAAAGTGGCTTAACCCGGAGCAAGCTGCAGGGCTTGGGAAAACCAACAGGCATCCTAAGTGTTAGTGGAGCCTCCCTGGAGGCTGACATGTTAGCTAAAGGGATTTGTGGAGCTTCCCTATTCTGGCAGAGACCAGAAACTAATTCATCAGGCAAGGTCAGGGAAGAGAAGGGACTGGAAGTGGGCAGAATGGAGGCAGCCATATCATACCTAGCAAGCAGGAGAAGGGGACGAAGGTGATGTAAGCCATCTCTGGAGTGAAAACCTTCTGCAGTTCCAGAAGAGCAGAGGGGTCTGGAGGCAGCGACTTTGTCTGGAGGGCAGGCGGCTCCGGCATTGTGCCCTGGATGAGCAGCAAAGGAGGGAGGAAGGGAAGGAGGGAGGGAGTCAGTCGCCTAGAACCCTCTGCTACGCTCGCAGTCGCAGCATGGGAGCGCTGGAAACGGTCAGGAGGCCGTCGTGGCAACCCGCAGCTGTTGCAGGACACTAAACTGCACCATCCCCTTTAGAGAGCTGTCCAGATGGTTTCTGAATGTCTAGAGTAAGGAAGGGCCACAACCCCGCCAGCTGATAGGTTCCATTATCGTATTGCTCTGACAGTGAGCAAATTCTTCCTGGTGTTCAGTTTAAATCTGTTTTTTTTAAACTTAAGTCAGTTATTCTGCGAATTGCATTCCAGAATGAACAAGAGGAGAGCTTGGCCTTCTTCCGCCTTTGAGGTACTTGCTTAGTGCTATCATCTCTCCCCTTCTTGAGGCCGAACAGGCCCAGTCCTCTCAATCTTTCTTCGCAGGGCTTTGCCTCCAGTCCCTGAATCCACCTTGTTGCCCTCCTCAGTACCTTTCCAACATTTCTGCACCTTTTGAAAACTTGGGTGCCCAGAACAGGACACAGGACTCCAGGTGAGGACTCTGCGTGAATCCACCTCCGCACAACCGTTGTGCACAGGGCATTTCTGAAGAGGCGTTTCTGGCCCAGCTCAACCTCCAAAATGCTCCTTCGGTCTGTCTCTTACAAGAACGAGGGCCTGACGCCACTTGCACGCTCGCAGCTGGCTGCTGATCTCTCCCCAGCCCGCACGGCCGCCGCCGCCGCCGCCACCATTCTCCATAACAGCCCACAGAGAGGCCCCAGGATCGCTCGGCTGCCTTTGGCCCAGCAAAGGAACAAAACGTCTTTACCCAAAGCAAGTGCCTTGGATCGGCCAGATGCCACGTGGGAGCCAGAGACCGTCCTTCTCCATCCAACCCAGTGATCCGGCATGGATCTGAGCCCCCCGCCCTTCAGGCGCCCAGTTACATGAAGCAAAGAAGCCCCCCCCCCCCCCAATCTTCGCTTCTGCCGCTCACCTGCTCCGGCGGCGACAACGAAAACGTCTCAAAGAACATCCTGAGGGTGTTGCTGAGGTGCTGCTGCGCCATCTCAGAGCCGATCCGCAAGCACACCAGTGCCATGAGGCTGATGGTCTTGAGGCACAAGACGACCCGGGCCTGGACCCCGCTGGGGAAGCTGGAGGGAGACACCAGGGTCACCCACCTGCCTGCCCCACTCGTGACCAAGCCCCAAGGCAGGCTGCCATGGGATCCCGCACCCCCCCCAAATTCACCTGATGGAGGGAGAAGTGAGGAACCCCAGAACGGGCAGCAAGACCTCCTGGCTGATCTTGGGGAGGATGTCCATCAGAGTGGTGTCGGAGAGATAGATGGCGATCTGCTGCGTGAGCGTCACTGCAGCCAGCAGGCCAGCCTCCTCGCGGCTGTTGAGCCGGCCGGCAGCCGGCCCGCTGCTGGGAGCCACCTAAAGCAATGGGGAGAGACGACACGTGTCTCGGTGTCGGCATCCTCGCGCTGCGAGAAGTGCTTATTCAAGCCCTGGTCGCATCTCCAGGTGGGGCTGAGGACGCCCCCCGCCTGAAACCCCGAGAGCTGGCCGTCCATCAGCATCAATAAGGCTGAACCAGAGGAGCATAAATGCTTCTCCATACAGAGGCGTGGGGGCCGGTGAAGAGGCTTCGTCTGCTGGGATTGTGCCCAGAGCAGGAGGGAGGCAGTCCTCCGAGAAGCCTTGGGAGGAACATTGAGTCAGCCTCTCTCTCTCTTGAGAGGAAGCGTCCACTGGAGGAAATGAAACTCCCCGTTCAGCTGACATCGCGTGACAAGCCGAAGGCCCTTCCTGCAGCCGGGAAATGCAGGCACGGGGTGGAAGCCCCCGGCCGACCGGCCTCTGCCTCCTCCCTCTGCCCTCCCACAGGAGTGCCAGCGGGTTTCCCTGGCCACTGGGGGCATGGGGCCCTCGACCAGCTGGGATTTGGACGACGGGGACAGGAGTGGGGAACCAGCTGGTCCGACACGGGGGCAGGAGGAGGACTGCCCTTGTGGCCTGGCGGGCCAGCTCCTGAGGAGGCCCTTTCCGGAGAGGTGGAGCCCTGGAGAACAGGCAGGCACACTCCGCTTTCCAAGAACGACGCGCATCATGTGCCAACAGAGGCCAAGTCCTGTGATCGTAGCTCACACCGTCTTGCTCCCTCTGCTCCGGTAGCTGTAGGAAGCCCCCATTTTGGCTCCTGGGACTTGGCCAGGCCTTTGTCTATCTCCTGGCAGCCATGAGGCCTAGAAACTTGGGGGAGTGAGTTTGAGAACTATGCTGCAGTGGGGGCACGGCAAGGGGCTGAGTAGTTGGAGGCGTGAGCTACCCTAGGAAGAGCTGAGAGAGGGCCCTCCTCCCCGCTCGCCGGGCCTCGCCGGCTCAGGGGTGCTGGGACACTGACCAGGTAGCTGACGTAGGGCAAGTACAGGTAGGTCAGGACTGGCTCCCCATACAGGTGTGCCACATGGATGAGGCAGGCCAGCACCGGTTCGGACACCACGTCGCCCAGCACCAGTCGCTTCTGGTAAATGGCCGCAGAGGTCAGAGGACTGGTCTCTTCCGCGCCGGCCACCAACTGCTGCCTGCTGGGACCTGCCAGAGAAGCAGCAAGGTTGAGCCCTGGGGCGGTGGGGGGCCTCGCTGGCTTTTCTTGCCTCCGGGCCCCTCAGGAGGCCTGGCCCACACGCCCACCCCAGTCCCCTGCCCTCTCCCACCCCGTCTCCCCAAAGAGTCGGGCATTACCAATGTAGCAGGAAGTCAGCAGCCGGAGAAGGTTCCTGGCGACGTAGCGGGAGGTGGTGGTGGGGCCCAGCTTGGCCGACAGCCACCGCACCATCTTGCAGGCCGTGTCTGGAGAGCAGAGGCACCGAGATAAGCCAGCACCCTGGCCGCACCCCAGGGAGATGCAGCCTCTCCCAGCCCCGCACTGCGGAGTCCACCCTGCTCCGTTCCCCCCGGGGCAGGCCCACCGCGGGCCAGGCCAAGTCCCTCTTCCCACCCCCTGTACAGCGTCCTGGCGGCAGGCACTGCGCCCCCCACTCCCTTCCCCAGGCGGCTTCCTGGGGCTGGAGGCTCCACGGGCCACTCCCTGGCTGGAATCCACATCCAGTGCAGAGGGAATGTCTGGATCGTATCACTAAAACTCGCCCTGGAAATGCACCATACGGGGACAAGACCGCCGTGCGGCCCATAAGAAAAGGCCCCGAATCAGTATCGTGTAATACCTTTAGCAGACCAACCCCAAGGGCCCTCAAAATATACAAGCTTGCAAGATCTCCAGATCTTTCTGTCGGCTGAGGAAGAGATCTGGAGATCTGGAAAGCTTGCATGGCTTTGTGAGTGGGCCTAATAAAGGTAAGGCACATCTGAATCTGCGCCCGGGTGAGCGAGAGCCAGATCCGCCGCCCCTTCGGAGACGTGCGGGATTGGAAGTCTTGCCGCTTTGCTCCCCAGGTAAAGGCGCCAAAGACTGCAGCCTTTAACTGGGCTCGTAAGAGCCTCTGCAAATTATGTTGAATGACTGTTTAGAATCCCAATGTCGGGGCTGGTGTGGGAAGCTGGGTGTTCTAGCCCCAGAGACAAGCCTCCCCCCATAGGTGCTGTGGGACTCACCCAGCAGGATGGTCTGCTCCCCGTCTCCCTCATGGTCAGACACGTCGGGCCCGGCCCGGCCCGCCTCGGGCTCCCCGTCTTCGTCAGCCAGGCCGTCTTCCATGCTGACAGCCACCGACAGGGTCATCTCCTCCGTGCCCAAGGTGGTGCCATCATCGTGTTCCTCCTCTCCACTCTGATTGGCCTCCTCCTCCTCCTCCTCCTCCTCCTCCTCCTCGCTGTATTTCAGCTCTTGGCTGCTGTCCAGGGACTTCAAGCTGGCCTTGTCCTTCTGGTCCTCGCCCACGGAGACCTCGCTCGCGCTGCTCTTGTCGCTCAGCTGGCCCAGGGCCTCCTCCGGCTCCTGCAGGGCCTCGGCCATGTAGAGGCTGTTCTGGAACTCCTCGCCGTCCGGCAGGTAGGCCTGGTCGTGCAAGCTGACCCCAGACAGGTAGTCCAGCAGCTCCAGGGCCGCCGAGCTCCGTTCGGCGTCGGCCTTGATCTCTTCTCCAAAGGAGCACGCCCCGGGGCTGCTCCCGCCGCTCTCGTCGTCCTCCGCCGCGCCCAGGAGCAGCAGCGCCTTGTTCTCTTCGGGGGCCGAGCCCTCCACCCCGACCAGGATCTGGAGGATGTGGGGCAGCAGGTTGGAGAGGAACGGCTGCAGCCCCAGGCGGACCATCAGCTGAGCCACGAAGCAGTCTGCGTAGAGGTAGAAGCGGCCGTGCAGGCAGCGGGGGGTCTCGTACGCCCCGATCAGGAGCTTCAGCAGGTACTTGTTGGTGTTCTTGGGGCCCAGGGCCTTGGCGATGGGCTCGAAGAGATACCAGGCCGCGTGGACAGCCGTCCTCTCCTCCGACAGCAGGGCCAGGATGAAGGGCAGCAGGATTTCCAGGCCCTCGGGGGTGATGTCGCTCAGCACGCCCTCCAGCTGCTGCCACAGCTGGAAGACCAGCTCCCGGCCTCGGCCCGCAGGGTCCTCAGCCTTGCCGGAGAGGTAGGTGAAGATGAACTTGTGCAAAGACGGGAAATACGCCGGGAAGGGCAGCACCGCACTGAACGGGCTCAGCAGCTGGGAAGGGCAGGGTGGCGGCAGCCCTTGCCAGACGGGCTCATGGTCAAAGAGCGGCAGCTGCTGGCCCACGTCCATCGCATCGCCTCTCAGGAGCTGGGAGTCGGAGACCCGCAGCTGCAGCAGCGTTTCCAGGAGGTGCTGCAGCGGAGCCGGGACCTCTTTGGGGTGAGACCGGCAGAGCCGGCGCGTGGCCTGGAAGCGCTCCTGGAGGGTCGCTCCCGGATTCAAGGTGCGCAGCTTGGCTGCAAAGATGATCTCGGCCACCAGGACGCCCAGGGCCTGCATGTCCCGCTGGAAGAGGTCCGAAGGGGCCACGGGCCTCCTGGGCTGGGGCTGCTCCGGGCTGCGCACCGAGCCCTGCAAGCCCTTCAGCAAGAACGCGTCCAGCTTCTCCAGCTCCTCCAGGGCCTGCAGCAGGTTGCAGCCCTCGGGGACCAGGATCTTTGACTCCAGGCCGTCTGCAAGGGCCACGCCGGCCGGGGCCTTGCTCCTCCGCATGAGATGCTTGCCCTCGACGGGGATCCCAGGCGGTGGCGCAGCGGGGCTGGGCAGCTCCACGCCTCGGCCCGTGGCGGGAATGGACTCCAGGGCTTCAGCCCCCTGCTCCACCTCCTCTTCCGCGCCGAACCTCCCAGCGGCCCAAGCGCTTTCGCAGGGCAGCGCCTCCAGCACCACGCCGCCAGCCCCGTCAGCCAGCTGCCCCTTGGAGCGGTCCAGGGCTCGCGTCTCCCGGACAGCCGGGATCAGGGGCTTGGCCAGGGGGGGCGCCTCCGCGGGGAGGAACGCCGTCCCCGCCAGGCGCCTGGGGTGGGGCTGGTCGAAGAGCTGCACCACCCCGTAGCTGGTGAGGTGGGTGTGGCTGTCCACCAGGTGCAGGCACACGTTCTTCTCCCTGATGGCCTCCTTGCCCGCCAGCTTGTAGCCAAAGGTGAGGTCGATCCAGTGGTGCAGGTCCTGGGACACCTCCCGGCTCTCCAGCAGGGCCCGGTGGGCCGCCACGAACTCCTCGCAGGAGCCGTGCCAGGGCGGCACCTCCAGGTCCGGCATGTCCGGGTGGGTGGACTTGAAGACGGTGGGGTCCGAGTAGAACTCGGGGATGCACTCGTCCGGGGTCCAGCCCTGCATGCGCTCCATGCTGGCGGGGTACTCGTTGGGCTCCCACTGCGACCGGACGTGGGAGCGGAGCACGGCCTTGGGGGTGCGCCGGGCCGTGTACACGTAGTAGGTGATGTCCGAGAGGACGTCCGAGATGTGGTGGGGCACGTGGGGCTGCTCCCCGCCCAGCCCGCCCCCGGCCACGAAGGCCTGCTTCGTCATCTCGTAGGTGAAGTCGAGCTGCTTGTCCCCCTTGTTGAGGCGGAACTTGGACTTGCGCAGGTCCCGGAACCGGCCGTTCCGGGTGGTGAAGTCCGTCACCCAGGGCAGCACGGGGTGATAGTTGGGGTCCCCGACCCTGCGGCCCGCCAGGCGGTTCAGGTGCATGAGATAGTCGAAGTTGCTGAGGCGGCCGTGCACCCAGTCCAGGACGAGGTCCCCGAGGCCCGCCGGGGGCCGCACGCTCCCCGGACCGCCTGCCACGGCCGCGGGGGCCGGGCCAGCCTCGCCGGGGGCCGCCGGGGCCCCTGCGCCTGCCTGCCCCTCCTCCGGAGGCGCCTGCTCGTAGTCCTGCAGGCGGAGCCGGAGCCGGGCGCAGAGCTTCTCGTCCACCGCGACGTCGTGCAGCGAGAGGGCGCCGCACGCCAGCCCCGCTCGGTGGGACGCCTGCATGGCCTGCAGGACCTGGAAGAGGATGAACAGCAGCTTGGCGTGGCTGTTGGTCAGCTTGGCGGGGCTGAAGGTGACGATGTCGTGGAGGCAGAACTGCATGTAGGGGAAGATCACGTAGAGCAGCTCGGGCGCGTCCAGCAGCGCGTCGGCCTGCAGGACGCTCGGGCAGCTCGCGCGGCCCTGGCCGGAGGAGCCTCCCTCTCTGGCCGGGGAGGCGCAGGGGGCGCCCCGCCCCACGGGGATGAGGGGGCCGCCGAAGAGCCGCTGGAGGGCGCTGCAGAGCACCTCCAGGGCGGGGGCGGTGGGCGGGGCCTGCGCGTGGCAGTAGGGGCGCCCGTGCCGGCGGTGCGCCTGCTTCCACAGGTTGCGGTAGTTCTGGGAGGCCACGCTGTGCATGAAGCCGTGCAGCGTGTCCGGGCCGTCCCGGGCCTCGCTCTGCGCGGCAGCGCTCACAGCCACCCGGTAGCGCAGCCGCGCCTTCCTCAGGCCGTGGACTTCCACCCGGGTCCAGCCGGCGGGCAGCTTCTGCACCGAGTGCTGGAGGCAGGTGCGCACTTCCAGCTCACTCATGCCCTCGGGGCGCGGGCAGAGGCCGGGCAGCGCGCCCCGCTCCTTCAGGCTCGCGAGCCACTTGGCCGGCACCAGGGCGATGATGTGTGAGGACCCCGCGGCAGGAGCCAGCTGGCTCGGGTCGATGCCCAGGTCCTTCTCCACCTGCTTCAAGAGAGGCTCCATCGTGGCCGCCGCACCCTCTCCCTGCGGAAGACACGGATTGGGAGCAAGATTAGGGCAGAGGTCCAGACGTCCCCCAGAGCCGGAGGCATCAGGATGGCTGCTCATTCTGAGGAGCCGTATTTCTCGGCACCTTCTGTGCACCAAAGTGCTAAAGGATGCAACAATCGCAGCAGAATACAGACAACCGCATTCCTGGCCGATTCAAAGGCTGGGGGACGGCAAGCCAAAAGGGGAAGTCTTTATCCAGAGCGCAAAACGTGCCGGCACTGAGGCCTGGCATCCCGCAGAGGAGATCCGGGCCGGGCCGCCACACAGCAGGCCCGCTGCCACGCAGCCGCCATGCTGCCCGTCCCCAGGGTCCCCACCGCCCCCCAGGCCCAGTGGCCACAGCCTCCGGTGTTTCGGGCAGAGAAGAGGATATCTCTGCAGGGTCCATCCACTGGTCTCGGGGCAGTTGGGGCTCTCCAGAACGTCAGGCGGGTCCCCGGAGAAGCTGCAGGGCATCCCGGGAGCGCTCCGCTTGCAACGCACTGGCCCTCCTGTGCAGCCGGGTCTCCCTGGCCTGCACCAGCACGTCTGAGTGCGGCGAGAGGCACCGGGTCGCTCTCCAGACACACGAGGTCGCTTCCAGCCCCGCGAAGGAGGGCTCTCTCCCGTGTCCCCGCGGGCTCCAGGAGTCGCGGAGGGGAAGGGGCCTCCCGCGCCTGGCCGCTCGCACGGAGGGCACCGCGCAAGAGCCGCTCAGCGCAGGGCCCGCCAAGGGCACGGCGTGAGCCTCCCCAGGCGCCGGCGTTCCGGTGACGCGCAGCGGGCGCAAAACGCCCCTACTCCTGCCGGCAGGGGGGCGGGGGGCGCCGCGCCGGAGCAGGAGCGGTCCCACCGGCCGGGCTCGCCACTCTGCACGTGCTCAAGCGCCCCAGCTTCCGGGCATCACGCGCCCCGGAGGGCAGTCTGGCACGGGGAGGCAGCAGCGGGGATGAGCCCCGGGGCAAGTCCAGGCGGGGCCGCGATGCCCCGCGGCGGGGCCTCTGCCAGCGCCCGGGGGCTCCACGCGGAAGGTCCCCCCGGCGGCGCCGCCGCCTCTTCCGCCTTGCGAGGGCCACGCGGCGGGCTCTCGCGCCCCGCCGCGCCCCAGGGCGGCATGAGGCCCCCCATCGCCACAGCCAAGTGCTCTGCACACGCTCAGAGGCACTCCCTGCCACGGGGGGCTGCGAGGAGGAGGGCGCAGCGGTGCCGGCGACGCGGCGGGCGCCCAGCCGGCCACGCGCACTCGCGCTCGCTCGCGCACACGCGCGCGCACGCGGCCCTCACCTGGGCGCGGGGGGCGCAGCTGCCGCTCACACGGGGCGGGCGGAGGCTCCTTCCGCGGCCGCTCGCGCTCGCCTCCCCCCAGCCATGTTGGGTCAGCTGACGCGCGGGTCACGTGGTGCCGCTTCCGCGGAGAGACACAACTCCACGTGGCCGCGGAGGAGGCGGGGGCCTGCTCCCCGGGCGGGCGAGGCGGGCGGACTCTGCACGGGCTCAGGGGCTTTGCTTCCTCCTCGCCGCCTGACTCGCGCAGCAGAATGAGGCGGGGCGGCCTGCGGTGCCAGAGGACTGTGCCAGGCAGAGCAGGGGGCAGGCGCGCGCGAGATCGCTTCCCCGACCCCAGCCTCTCGTTTAGCTACGGGCGAGATGCCAAAGGCAAAACCTTCGGATCCGGTAGCAGCGGCCGGGGGCTAAAGTGCGGCCCCCGAAGCGGCAAGGGGCGAGGGCGGCGCGAGCGGAGCCCGCTCGGTTCCCGGACTCCCGATGCTACAGCTTGAAGTGAGTTTAGGCACACGGGCAGCCGGGCGGCCCTTCCCGGCGGCTGTCAAGGCAGGAGGAGGCAAGCGCGCGAGCGGGTCTCTGCCCCGGTCCGCGCCAAAGGGATCCTTGCGTGGGACGGGAGCTCGGGAAGCGCGGCGGCCGGCGCGAAAGCGGCTTGGGAGCTTATTGCGATCGCGCCGCAAAGGCCCCGGTCGGACTGGGGCGGAAGTCTTCTGTTTGCCGAGCCGGTTCTGTTCGTCGTGGAAATGTGTTATGAAATCGAGGAATAAAGCAAATGGCATGTCACCCCCGGGCCCCAAAACATGCCTGCGCAAACAGAGGCGAAGCCCCGAAACCCAAATAGGCCGTGAGGTTGCGCCGCCCCCTGCCGGCTCCGGTCGGAATTGCACCATTCTCGGTTATGGCCGTGCGTGTCGCCGTCTCCGCGGTGGGAATTGTAGTCCAATACTCGGCGGGCTGCATAAGGCTTGCCTGGGGGTCCCAGTGCGTGGGTGGCGACCCTCCGAGGAGGGGAACGCGCTGCCACTAGGCGCAGGCTGCTGTGGGCCAGGCCGTAGAAGAAACATGCTGTGGGTCGCCCTCCCCCTCGGGGTGCCCTGGGGTGGTACGGCCCTGGTCTCCTTGCTTTGCGCAACTACGTGGGTGCTGTTGATGGATATGCTGCCCCTGACATCCTGCCAGGGGGTTCAGGGCACCATACGTGCCCCGCCCCATTTATTCTCACTGCAGTCCTATAGAGCGAAGGCAGATGGGGGGAGATTGGCCATAAGCAGCTGGCGAGCTCAGTGGCTGAGAGCGATCTGACTCTGGGCCTCCCCGACCCAGTCCCTCGGCCCCGTGCGAAGGGGCCAGCTGAACCCCCCAGGTCAGGGGCACCCTCGGGAGGCCTGGCATTGCCCTCACTCGTGCCCGCTGCTACCCTTCATTGGTCCCGTTTGGGGTTCCCGACGTGGGAACCATGGCCAATTGTGGGGCATGCTGGGAAGTCCAGCAGGCCAGCCCAAGTAGCACCTTCCCAGGCCGACTGCTCTGGGGTCACGTGTGCGCCACTGTGGCCAATGGGATGCACGCCATGGCTCAACAGCCCCCGTTTTCCACACGCCCCCCCCCCCAGGTCCAGCTGTGCGTTATCGGGGTCGCTCCGACGGGCTGGCCAGGGAGAAAGTTGCTCCGGGCCGGGTGTGACAGACAGGGAAGCCCACCTGTGGGCATCTGTTTTGAGACACTTCATTTCCCTGTCATGATTTGTGTTGCTCTTCCACTCCTGGTGCATTCTGTAGCTTCGTGGGATGTTGCGACTGTGTTGTGGTGTTGCTGTGAACCACTTTGGGTATTCGGCTCCAAACATGCGTCACAGGGTGGTGCTGCAGCGCCTGAGTGTGGCCAGCAGGTGGCACTCTGGGTGCGTCGCGGCTGGAAGAGAGCCATGCTTTGCTTTAAAACTTCTGCTCTGTCTTGCCACCGGCAGCCTGTAGCTGTTGAGCCCAGAGCCCATGAGATGGTCCCCTTTATTCCAGAACGTCTGCGCAGGGTCAGCAGTGCGTGGCACCGCAGAAGGCCCCCGCCCCAAGGACCTTCCCAAACTAGATGGCGTGGGGAGGAAAAGACGGCAGCGGTCTGGGGCAAGGGATGGGGGTGACCCGGGATGGATACAGCGCCTGCCCGTGGGGCGGGAGCAGCAAGGTGCCCCGGTGGTGGGCAGCCAGGCGGGCCTGCCGGAGAGAAGCCCTCTCTGCAGCCCCGCTCCGTTGGCGGGGGGGGGTGGGGGGCACCCCGCCTTTGCCCCCGGAGCAAGTGTTAGTTACGTAAGGCCCGGCCCAGTGCCTGGGGCACAGCCTATAGATAGCCCGGCTCCGGCTATTTCTGGTCCCCAGAGCTGGCAGACTGCTGAGGTCAGAGCAACGTCAGAGCTGCCACGGCTGCCGGCTGGAATCTGAAAAGCCTGGCTGACGAGGCAGCGGCTCCTAAAGTGGCCGGGCAGTGCCCTTCCGGGGGAAGTCCCGGATGCCACGGCAGCAGCAGGGCAGCCTGGAGGGCCTTTGGCCAGCACCCAGGACCCCCAGAGCCCACGCTGTCGCCTGGCTAGCCCCAAAGGGGCCGTGGGAGTGGCTCTTCGGGGAGGGGAGGGCCCCCTTTCCTTTGGACGCCAGGCTCAGCCCGGAGAGAGGGAGTCGGGCTCCCCACGCAGATGGCAGGACCCCTCCGGAGAGGCCGCCCATCAGATGGAGGCCTGCTTGGCCCCGCCTGCCTGGCCCCGGGCCCAGGCTCTTGGCAGAAGCCCCGGCTGGCAGCCAGCCCTCCTTCCGCTCGGGCTGGAGCTGCTGCACTCTGCCCAGCCTCCTGCTCTGCCCGCCGGCCCGTGGGTTTCTCCAGCCTCTGCAGCACCCCCTCGGGGATCCCGGTGCCCGTGCACGGGTGTCTCAGGGCGGATTTCAGCCCTCTCAAACTAGCCGAAGCCGCCTGCTCGGCAGCTCCGGGCCGGTGGCAAGACAGCACTGCCTGGAAATCAGGCCATCCCTCCGTGTGTGACTCACCCAGGAATGTCTGGAAAAGGAGGCGGAATCCGAGGCGCGCCGTCGGTAGGCAGGGGGCTCACATGTGCGAGCTGCAGCCAGTCCCTCTCACACCGACCACGGTGGCCCTCCTGCAACACGGGCAGCGGCGCCCACGTACATGCCCGGCCCGGCCCGGCAGGGGGACACCTGCCCTGGGAGCCACGGGCCCGTACGCTTTCCTCTGCTCTTCCCGAGGCAGGGGGTCCGAGCCCGGTGAAGGATGCAAGAAGCTTCCTTCCAGGGAAAGACCCCCCAGCCCCGCTGCTGTCCCACGGGGGCTGCCTCCTGCCGGCCTGGCCGCCTGGCCAGCCAGGGGGACTCTGGTTCTGGCCCAGCAGATCCCCTCCTGCTGCGCCCCCCCCCCCCGCCGGCGCACAGAGGCCGAGAACCTTCACGCGGTTTGGCGGGCCCACACGCTGCCGGAAGGGTGGCGGCACATCGCTGACATTCCAGATGCATTGGCTCACAGGCAGCCCTGGCCCTGCCGCTGCTTCTGGGCGCCTGCCTCAGCCGGAGCAGCCCGGGGGGCACCATCCAGGCCTCCCGCAAGAACCCAAGAAGCCCCCCGAGACTGGGCTGCCGCCGAGCCTGCGTGCCTGCTGGGTCCACAGGCCACGGCCGCCCGCCTGCCCGCCCCGAGGAAGCTGGACTCTGGCCGCTCCTCGGCGGCCCCGATGAATCAGGCCTCCGTCACATGCCTGGCCACTTCCTCAGCCTGCCCTTTTCCAAGCGCCCCTCCAGTGCCCAAATGTCACTGCTGGTCTCAGCCCAACGAGCCCCCCTCTCCCAGGAGTCCGGTTACAAGGCATCCTCCTGGGGCACACGGCCTGGCCTTCGGCACAGGGGCGGGGGGGGCGGGGCAGGAATGCTGTATCACATTCCGGCAAAACAAACTTCCAGCAGCAGGGAAGGCGATCCACACGCCCCGACAGTGCCGGCTTTGCTCTGGGCGAGCGAGCCAGGGCACAAGGGGCTGCTCTGTTGCCCCCTCCTCTGCCCAGCGTTGCAATTTGCCAGCCTGGCATTCACCTTCTGTTTTTTTGTCTGTCTTTTTTAACTACGTCCCCTGTTGCGTTTCTGCTGAGCTTTTATGGCTGGTTCCTGGCAGTCTTTCTGAATGTCACCCGGCACCCGGTGCGGGCTGCACTTCATTAAACTGTAGCCCTCGAGGCAGGGAGGGGCTGCTCCTCGCTTCAAACGCACCTGCGGCCAGCACCTGGCACGCGCTGGATCCTGCGCTCGGGAAGCCTTTCCAAGGAGCCTCATTGCCACAGCCATGCCACCAGCCCCCCACCCCGTCGACGAGTGGCCTTCCTGGGGGGCCAGGAGGGCTGCAGGGGGTGGCTTGTGTTCACCGGGGTGGTGAACGGTGCTCCTGCCTGGATTGGGCAGCATGAGCGGATGGCCGGGAGGGCCATGCAGAGGGGCTGGCATCCCACGTGACTGGCACTGCCCGCACCCAGACATGCTCCCACCCGCTCCAGCTGAGAAGCGCTGTGGGGGCAGGCCCCTGATGTGCCCGGGGGCCGGGTGAGGTGTGTTCTGGAGCAGGCTGCCTCGAGCATCAGGGCCAGTGGCAGTTGGTGCAGAAATGCCCCTCATGCCCCAAATCGGGGCGGCATGCAGATGTGTCGGGCTGCAGCTGGGCAAGACGCGTCCCAACGGAGCAAAGCTCAGGGAACCACGGTTCAGTCTGGGCACCAGGAAGGGCTTCGCAGGGGCATGGGCTGGGCTTCCATGGAAGGTGCGTGAAGCCCCATCGGTGCGGGTGTTCGAGGACGGGCCGGACATGCACCTGGTAGGCATGTCGTGCGTGCAGCCGGGGTCAGACCAGATGGCCCGGGAGGCCCCTCGGGCTCACTCTGTTTCCGTGCTTCTGCGTAACTGCCAGGATGCCCCAGCGCGTGCTGGGTGGGCGTGTTGGGCCCCCGCGCCCGGAGTGCACCTCGTTGGAGACGCTGCCCGGAACGTCTCGGCGATGCTGAGCGGGGCAGCTGGGTCACTTGCGCCTGGCCAGGGCCCGCGATCCCCGGGCGCGTCTTGCCTCCCCGCGCCTCCCTTCAGCGGCCGCCCGTGCTTTGGAGCAGGAGGAGCGGGAGGGAGGCCGGGGCCTTCCGGGGCCCGCGGCCTCCAGGGGCTCTGCCTCCCGCCCTCACGGCCGCTCGCCGTTTAGTTGCGTGCTCTTATCGCACTGCTTGGCCGCCCCATTGCCAGCGGCCTCCCATCCCGCCCCCGGGCCACACCGCCGGGACTGCCCCTTTAAGAGCCAGAGTCAGCGGCCCGGCTCACGTGGCCTCCCTTCTCCCCGCCGGCGCTGCGACTGTTTGGACGTCACGTGGGCGGGATGTGGAGACAACTGATTGGCCCCTAGAGGGCCCTGTTGCCGCTTCTCATCAATCAGCTGTTAGTGGGCCGAAGGGCGGCCAAACTTTCTTAAAGGAGCCGCGGCCTGCCGGGTGCGCTCTAGCCAGCACGTGCGAGGCTGGCTGGGCCGGCGGGCGGGCGGGCGCGCCTCGAGGGCCGCGGCTTGCCCGGGCCGCGAGCGTGGCAGCGGCCGCGCGGGCTCGGGCTCGGGCTCGGGCCCCGGTAAGGGCCGCCGCGCCCTCTTGCGGAGACGCCCGCCCTTCCCCGGCGGAGTGTGAGGGGCGGGGCGGGAGGAGCGAAGGCACGAGCTCTTGGGCCCCCGCCGTGCTAGTCCGTTAGCCTTGTTACTGCCCCCTCCAACTGCACTTTCCACTTTTCCGGGCAAGCGCACCGGAAAGCTCGGAGCTGCCAGGTTTTTTATTACCACTCCCATGTTCCCCAGCTGGAAATTATGGGAAATGCCCATCTGGAAGGCGCCGCCCACGGTCATACCGCGGGGTCTAATACGTGTACATCAGGCAAGACGGTTCACACGCGCAGCTTTCCTGCGCTCTGGACGACGGGATATGCCCGAGGACGCGGCGGCGCGACGTCCTTTTCACGGGCTGCAAAGCCCGCGCCTTCTGAAGCTGCTGCGTCAAGCCCTTCCGAGCCCTTTGCGCATGTCCTGGGGCACTCTTGCTTTCCCGTTTCTCCTTCCCCGCGAGCTGTCTTCGTGCGCTCACTAACCTGCCCCTCAGCCCCTTCCTCCCACGGTCGCCGCTGACTGCCGGACTGGGCGCCTGGCCCTTTAACTAATATGCGCAGTCATCGTCCGACGGGCCAGGATTGCCAAGTCACCGGGTTCAGCTGAGTTTCCCCGGCCACGCCCCTCGGCCGGCCGCGATTGGCGCATGGCAGAGGCCCAGATCCACTTCCGATTGGCTCCTGCAGTTTGCAGCAACTTCTCGGAATCTTGCTTGCGTCACGGAGCTTGAACCCTTAAAGCCGCAGCGATTGCAAAAGTGACCGTCCGGGGGCCACGGGGGCAGGAAGCGCCCCCCGGCTTTGTGAGCCCCCCGCCACATCGCGCGTGTAATCCTGAGCGCCAGGAGCGCTACGACGAACGGCAGGAAACGATTATGACGGGCGCATCCCGCTTGCTCATATCTGGGGAAGCGCGTTGCTTCGACGGTGGTCCTCGAAACCACAAGCAAGAGCAGTGCGCGCCTCCTTTTGCCCCCTCGACTGGGGTGGGAAATCTCCTGCTGCGTGTGGGGGGGGGCTCCCCCCGCCTTGGTTTCACTCCCAAGAAAATGCCAACTCACAGTGGCGCTGGGCATGCCGGGAGGGCTCCAGGACTACGTTTCCCAGCAGCCGCATGCATTCGGGCGGGTGGAGCCAAGTGCCTCTCCATTGAGACGCCGGCTGCCTGCGCCAGCCCCGCCCCCCGCCCTCGGCCGGCCCTGTCACTCAGCGCCAGCCGAGCCGGGGAGCGGGCGCCGAACGGCGGGGCGGGGCGGGCGGGCGGCTGATTGGCCGGCGCGACCGCCAGTCAGAGGGCGGGGCGGCGGGGCGGCGATTGGGTGGCAGGCGAGGCCGCCAGCTGATCAGAGGCAGCGGGAGCCGGCGAGGGCAGCTCGGGGGGCGGCAGGCAGGCAGAGCGAGGTAGGCGGCGCGGCGGGAGGGTGGGAAGCCGGCGCGGCGCGGCGCGGCGGCGGCGAGGGGGCAGCCCGGGGCGCCCCTCCCCCCGGGAGGCTGCCCACCTCCGAGCGCGGGCCCCTCGAGCGCGGGGCCCCTTCCCGGGCAGGAGCAGCCCGGGGGGCTTCGGCGGCCCGCGCCGCCCTCCCCGCCCTCCTGCGCGCCCCGCGCCGGAGCGGCCCCGCTTCCTCTGCGCTCCCGCGCCGGCCGGGCGCCTCTGTCCCGCGCCGCCCTGTGCAGCACGAGGCGGCGGCGGCGGCGCTGCTCCGCGGGGGGAGCAGGCCTGGAGCGGAGTCCGACGCCGGCGCCGCTTATGCAACCAGAGGCCGACGATAGGGTTTCAAGTGGGTGGCACCCGCCGGCCGCCCCCGCCGAGGTCACCTTCCATTCCCCCGGCGCTTGGCTCGCGCGGGCGGGCGGGCAGCCGGCCTGCCTGCCTGCCTGCCTGTCGGGAAGTGGCGGCGGAGGCTGCGGCGGGGCCCCTGGGCAGGAATGCCGGCGATGCGCGGGGGAGGCGGCGCCGGGGGCCGCCCCATCCGCCGCCCTCTCCCCCGGCCGCCGAGGGGCCCCCGTCGCGCAGAGCCGCGTCCCGAGGGCGAGGGGCTCTGCCAGGGCGCCCCGCCGGGCCCCGCGCCGCCGCTCTTCCCCGGCCTACTTGGCACGCGCCCCCCGGGAAGGGCGGCGGCGGCGGCCTCGGCCTCGCGCCCCTCCCCTGGAAAGTTTGGCCTCCGGGCGCCGCGGGGCTCGCTCGGAGGCGTCCCGCTCGGCCGCAAGGGCGGGCCGGGCCGGGCCGGGCCGGGCCCCGGCTGGGCGCCGCCGCT
>NW_025335588.1:824379-834233 GCF_004798865.1 Varanus komodoensis
GGAGAACGCGGGCGCTCGCGCGGAATGCGCGGCGCGGTAAGTGCGGGCGGCGGGCGGGCGGGCGCGACTCGCGCCGTGCGGGGCTGGCCGGTGCCCGAGCCCGCGCCCCGACCTGGCCAGGGGCGCCTTCAGGCCGCGGAGGGGAGCCGCGGGGCCGGCGCGCCACCTCGCGCCTGGGGCGCCTCTCCCGAGCGGCAGCGATGACTCATGGCCCTCGGCCTCTGGCGGAAGCG
Source organism: Varanus komodoensis (assembly GCF_004798865.1). Lineage (NCBI taxonomy): Eukaryota > Metazoa > Chordata > Lepidosauria > Squamata > Varanidae > Varanus > Varanus komodoensis. The sequence goes on from NW_025335588.1 coordinate 824,613, forward strand.
CCGGTGCCTCCGGCCCGTGGCCCGACGGGCAGAGGGCTTGCCCGGGACCCGTGGCGTCGGGAGGGGGAGCGGGCGGGCGGGCCGCCGCTGGGCGGGGGGCGCCCCCTCGCCGCCGCCGCTCCTCACGCCTGCCTGCTTCTGCTTCTCCGCAGCTCGCCCAGCGGCCCTGCCTCGGGCTACCCGCAGCAGTTCTTCAGTGGCATGCTTTACGTCCCCTCGAGCAGCTAAAGCTGCCAGTTGAAGAACTGTTGGCCGTAGCCGCTGTCTGCCCCGAGGGCCTCGGACGCCCCCCCGGAGGGAGGACACCCGCGCGCCGGATGGGTAAGTTGGGTGCTGCCGCTGTGCGGCGACTTCTGGGGGGCAGGACGGTCCCAGCTCCTGGAGCATCCGCTGTGAGATCATCGGTGGGCTTGAGCCCCAGGCCCCAGGGCGGCCGAGCCCCAGTGCCCCCAGCCGTGACACCCAGGGGGCCACCGCAAGGCCACATGCCCCCTGCCCCAAGCCAGGCCTCCAGAATGGGGCGCTCCGGCCCATGGCGTGACCGTCTGCTCTCTGGGACCCACGTTGGCAAGGCTTCAGCACCGCTCCTGGGAAAGGGAGCCTGTGGAGCCCTGGGGGGGGACTTCTGCAGCCTCTGGAGCAAAGGGGCGTGAATCCTGGGAGGGGGATTCCAACTGGCCCCACATTTGGGAACCCTTGCTGAGTGCTTAGCACCGTGGGCTGGGATCTGGCCCTGCTGGGTGCTGGCCTCTTCTCCCTGGACCATTGGCTGGAGCGGGACAACCCCCACCCCGAACGTGCTGCAGGTGGGGAGCAGGAGATGGCCAGGCTGAAGCGGTGGGCAGCCTCTGTCCTTCCCCCCTGGGTGTCAAAGCCAAGGGCTCAGGCCCACTGCCGTGAGGGGGGCTTCTTGGGGACGGGTGTGAGAATGGCTGCGCTTACCCCGGAACAGCCTCCCTTTCCCTGGAGCCCCCCAGAATTGCCGGACGATGCCCAGCTGGCCTCGGCTCTGGGAGCTCCAGGCTGGGGGCGGCTCCCTCAGGCCCCCAGTCAGCTCCGCTTCTGGTGAGCCCTTTCGCAGTGGCCTCTTGCTTGTGTTAAGCCTTTCTAGAAAACCGGTGCTGTAAGGAGAGCACCCCCCAAGCCTCCACAGAGATCCTGGGGAGCTACCTGCTGCCTGTTTGGGGTCTTGGGCAGGACTCGCTTCCACACCTACCTGGGTGTGGGTAGGGGAAGGCAGGTAGGCGCCACCTCAGCTCCTGTGCAGAGCGGATGCCATTGTGTCCTTCTTTCTACATTGTCCCCAAGTGACCTCTGCCAAATTAGGAGTGGGGGGGGTTGAAGTGCACAAGGTGAGCCCAATATAGTCAGGGCTGAGTGACAGCCGAGATGAGGGCGCCCTCTTCTGGCAATGTGTGGAACTGCAGACTCCTCTGGGTAGCCAAGCTTCACAGCTGGCAAATCTGCGTTTTCTGCTCCATGGGAACGCCGAGCCCAAAGTTGGGGGCGCGGCCAGTAAATCAAGTCTCACTCACTGGAATACGCCTGCAAAAATGCCAATATACTGGCTTTGGTTGGAACCACTCGCTGATGGTTATGCTGTACTGAGGGTATTTTGGGGAAGGGAGCAGCCAGGAGGGGTTTTTGGCCGGGGTCACCCAACTGGCATTCTGCTGACTCAGCAGCTGCTCAGCAGGGGTTTCAGGTGGGGCCTTTCGCTGTCTTACCCGGAGACAGCAGGATCAGACCCAGGACCTGGAAGGAACTTGCTGTCTGGGCCACGGCCCTCTTCTGGTCCTTGTGAGTGGCGCCCTCTGCTGATTGGCCTGTGAATAGCCAAGGATCCCGACTTGGCTGGTTTTCCCATCACCCTCAGTCTGTCTGTACAGAGGGCGACCCGGGCTTTTCAAAGGCACTTTCCAAACTAAGATCTTCAAAAGATCAGAAGACGTTTCCCAAGCGTTTCCGTTCCTGACCCTAGGAGTCGACAGGTCCTCGGAAACGTCTAGGCAAAGGGAGAAACCGGACTGGCCGTCAGGGCTGCCACTCTGGGCAGCACTCGCCCCGGAGCCCAGCCGGCCCTTCCCTGCCCGCTCGGCATCGTGCTCCGTGGGGAAAAAACAGCCCGGACCATTTCTGCTTCACTCTGCTTTATTTCCGCAAGGAAGAATTTACTTATTTCCCTGCTGTGGCTTAGCAGGTCTTCGGCCGCTCCTTCTCCACCATCGCCCTGCAAGGAAATCGTGGCATGGGGTCGCGCACGCCGAGGCAGCTGGCTCCAGCGCTTGCCCCGGGAGCCGGCCGCGTGGCTGGCCACGCACACCTGGCAAGGGGCTACTCACTCTGCCTCCTCCTTGCGGATGGGCCTCCCGGCGTACAGGGCTTCGGCCACCACGGACACCATGGGGTCGAAGTTGAGGCTTGCGGCCGCCGTCACGGTGCCGTCCCTGTGCGAAGGAGAGAGCCGAGTGCGGAAGCGGAGCCGAGGGCGCCAGCCGGGCTGCTGCTGCAGCCTGCCCTGGGTCACTTGCTCCGACTCCCGGGCCCCTTTTGTTAACGGAACCCCCCGGCACCAGCGATTGTGGAAGCCGGGAAGCGCTGGAGCTGCGCCGCAGGCTGGTGTGTGGACCTCCGCCCAGGATACCCAGCCGGCCGCTGTAGGACCAGAGACCCCCTTCGGCCCTCATCCTGCTCAGCTCACCTGAACGGCCTGGCCCCCCTGCCCAGGTGCCTTCCCTTCCCTTCAGGGCTCTGCCTCCAGGATGGGCTCGCAGCCCCCCCCTGCTCTGAGCACGGCCGTGCCTCACCTCACGTAGAAGAGGAGGAACCTCTCCTGGTCCAGGTCCCCCTTCAGCACTGTCTCCGTGTAGCCGATCCCGCAGCCTGTGAGGCGAGAGCGAGTGTCTGGCCCGCAGCAAGGCACCAACCTGGCCAAGGCAGGGGGACTGGGCAGGAAGCCCCAGCATGGCTGACCAGTGGGCCACCAGTCCGGGGCAGTGGGCTTCAGGGAAGGCAGTGCTGAGCCCCGCAGAGGGGCCCTAAGAGGGCACGAGGTTGCTTTTCCTCCGAAGCATGGAGAGGGCTGGGCTGGCAGCAGCCCCGTTCCTTGCGGGGACCAAGGCCTTGCCTGCACCTTGGCCAGCAGCGGGAATGATGTCCACCTGCCCCCCTCACTCGCCGTGCGGAAGGGCCGGGGGGCTGCCATCGCCACGTGCTGCTCCTGCCATTCGTGGCCCCTCACCTGCGTATCGGATGCTCTTCCCTCGCAGCTTGGTCCAGAAATACGGCACGGTGTGCAGCTCCCGGGGCTTCTGCAGGATGCTCAGGGCGGCCACGTGGCCTGGCAGAGAGGACGGGGACGGTGGGTGGCACTGGCCCCCCGCCCGCCCCGAGCCTGACATGCAGCCTTTCCCCTGCAGAGGCCCCGAGCTGCTCTGGGGGTCTTCACCTCGCCTCCTAGCTTGGGGGGCTCGGCACGGTCCCTGGGCACCCTGGTGCCTGCAGACAGCTCGCCTGGCACCCAGGGCTCGCCCAGAGGCGCTGTGGGCCTGCTGAACTCTTTTACGGTCGGGGGGTGGCCTCCAGCCTCATCCCTTCTGTGCTTTGGACTCTTCCAAAAAGAGCCCCAGCACCTAATCCTGCGCTGGCAGCCCTGACCAGGGAGAGCCCAGGGAGCCCCACACGGCCAGAGGGGGCAGGCGGGGGGCTGCAGGCCTCGAGGCGCCAAGCCTCCCCGGAGGAGATGCACACTGGTCCCCCACTGCACTTGTGACCCCAGCCGTGGCTGCACGTGGCGCTGAGGGCAGCTGCGTGGAGTCCACGGCCGCGTGCCCTGCCCTGCAGAACCGAGAAGAGGGAGGCTACCGTGGGCCTGGGCGACCTGCCAGTGGCGGATGGGGGCGCTCTTCCCTTCAAGCAGTGCCACGGGGAAGGAAGTGACGTCCCCGGCCGCGAAGACCGACGGGCTGCTGGTCCGCATGCCCTGTGGGGAGAAGAGGCGGCTGGTCCAGAGAGGGACGGGAGGGGAGGCGGGGGGCCCCTGCCCCTGCCCCGCTTGCCCCCCACCGCTCCGCTTGCCCCCCCACCTACCAGGTCCACCAGGACAGCCCCGCCAGGGCCGAGCGCCACGGGGCTACCTTGCAGGAAGCCGGAGTTGGGGGTGACGCCTGTGGGGGGAGGAGAGGAGACTGCAGAAGCCGCTCGGGCTTCCGGCCCCCTCGCTGCCGAGCCAGGCCAGTGCTGGACTGGCCCCGCTGCATGCGAGGTCTGGGGCCTGGGCCCCCGCAGGCACCAGGGCCTCTGCCACGGCCCTTTCCCCGTCCCGCTGCCCGGAGAGGGCCTGGGCTTGCCCCCACCCTCCAAGCCAGCTGCTCACCGATCCCCACCACCACGACGTCAGCCGGGATCTTGCATCCGCTGGCCAGGACGACCTGCGTGACCTGCAGGGGGAAGGGGCCTTGACTGCGCTTTGGTCACCCGGTGCCCAGGCCTGCTGGGGGGAGCGGCAGCTGGGGGGGCCACAGGGCCTCTGCCGGGGAGGGGCTCACAGACCCACCTGCCCGTTCTCGTCGCCTCGCAGCTCGGCCACCTCCGCCTGCAGGTGAAACTGGACTCCTTGAGCTTGGAGCATCTGGCGGGAGGAAGGGGGCATTACTGGGGCGGCCCCCACTCCCCAGCCCAAGGATCCCTCGGGTCCACTTGCAAGACCAGGCAGGCCGGTCCCTGGCCAGGCAGCGCGGGCTCCTCACCTTCATGGCCACGGAGCCGACCTGCTCCCCCAGAGCCGCGCAGTACGGCAGCGGGTCCCTCTCCACCACGTGGATGGAGGCGGCTCTGCCCGAGAGAGAGGCCGCCACCTCCATGCCTGGGGGCAGAGAGAGAAGATGCGAAGGGGGGCGAGGGGCTCCCCCTCCACCAGCCCGACTTGTGGGCTCGGGCCCGGGCCGGAGCTGGCCCCTGGGGGGGAGAGGAAGCTCGGCCTCTCACCCCGTCCCACCCCGCCACTTCCCCAGCTGCCCGTGGCCCCGTACCGATGAACGAGGCGCCCACGATCACCGCCCTCTTGCCCGTGGACAGCCGCAGGATCCGGCCCGCGTCCTCGGGGGTGAGGAGGACACACACGTTCTGCAGGGCAGAGCCGGGGCACTGGAGCTGCCGGGGGCTGTGGACGAGGGGGGCGGCTGAGCATGGCGAGGCCGGGGAGGGGAGGGGAGGCCAGAGAGCTCCTGGCCAGGCTGTCCCTGAGCCGGTCTCCTCCCTGCTCGGCCCCGGTGAGGAGCAGGGCAGCCAGCAGCGAATCCCGCAGCCCCACCACAGCCAGGGCCTGCCCCCTTTCGCACAGGCAGAGGCCACCACCAGCCCCCCTCCCCTCCCCTCCCCTCCCCTCCCCAGCAGCTCGCCTGCAGCCTGTGGCGATCAGCAGCTGGTCGTAGGCCTGGCAGGTGCCGTCGCGGAAGTGGGCCGTCTTGCCGGGGGTGTCCAGAGAAACGACCTGAGGGAAGCGGGGAGGACACTGCCCTGAGCCCGGGCGGTCCTGGCCCAGTGAGGCCAGGCAGGGGCCGCCGTCCTGCCCACCTCCCCTGGGGGGCTGAGGCCATGGGGCCAGACTGCCCTGCCCTCCGTAGCTTCCCTGCAGGCTCTGAGAGGTCCAGGGAGGGCTGGGGTGGGAAAAAGACCCCCCCATCGGATCGGTTGGGGTCCCTTTTCTTGAGGCAGTCTGGAACGATGCCCCCCTCAGGTTGGCGGCAGGCCCCCCTGTTCATCCCTGCCCCGCGGCCTCCACCCACCTCCTTCCGCATCCAGACCTCGATGCCGAAAGCATCCAAGAAACTCCGGGGGCGTAGATACAGGCGCTCGGCCTTGGCATCCATTTCCTGCGGGCGGCAGAGAGAGGGAGGCTCTCAGCGCCCGGGAAGCTAGCTCTGCCCCGAGGAGGGGAGGAGCGGTCCCAGCAGAGGCTGGGCAGGGTTGTCCCCCCCCCCCCCCGAGCAGGCTCCCCAGGGCAGGGGGCAGCCACAGCAAACGGGGGGGCTCCGAGGCAGCTGCCACAAAGGAGCAAGGTGGAGGGCAGAGCGGGGGGGGGGGTCCTGAGCTGTGCACCAGCGCCACTTCCCCCCCGCTCATGACCCAGACCCAGTCCTTCCCGGAGACTTTGCCCCCCCCAGCCTTTCCCAGGCAGCCCCCCCATGGGCATCTCCCCCAAAATGGGGCGGATAGGTGGGCAACGTGTCTGGGGACACGGTCCGGCTTGCTTTACTGAAAAGCCACCATTGTGAGCCAGGGCACCCACTTATGGGGGCTGTGTGTGGCTCCCCACGGGCTCGGTGGGGGAGGCCGCCTCGCGCCTCCCCGCTAGCATGGACCTTGCTGAGCTTCGTCCGGTCATAGGGCAGGTGCTCCTCTGCCGTCGCCAGGATGACCCGGCCCGTGAAGCCCTCCTGGCGGAGTGTCTCTGCGCAGGTGAGTGCCGCGGGGCCTGGGGGAAGCGCCACAGGTGAGCTGGCCGCCTGGCGCCGCCCCCTGCCCCTCCCAGCCCCTGCGGGGGGGGGCGACTCACCTGCCCCCAGGAGGAGCACCGTCTGCGGGTTCAGCTGGCACCGCTTGCTCATGGGCTTCACGCGGCGGCCGCTTTCCAGATCCTGCCGGGGGGGGGGCAGAGGAGGGGTACAGTGGCTCAGCAGTGCCCCGGAGGGAGGCAGCGGGGGTGGGGAGGGAGGCAGCGGGGGTGGGGAGCCCAGTGCTGCGCCCCAGGGCCGTACCTGCTTGTCCGCGGTGACGTACACCTGGCCATCCTTCACAGCCACCTGCAAAGAGCCCCCACATTAGAGAACTGGGCTTTGCCCTCCGCGGAGGGGCCGCCACAGCCCGGCAGCAGGGAGCCCCACAGGTGTGCTGTGGGGGGCTCAGATACCCGACCCCCTCCCCACGTGGCCACGCAGGATGGCCGACTCGCTGGATCCCCCCGCCGTCGCAAGAGGCGCCTTGCTCCGGAGGCCAAGGATGCCTCGTGCCCCAAAGGAAAGCTCTGTCTGGGGGGCGGGTGGCTTTGTGCGCCCCACAGGCGGGGCTGGTGCTCACCTGGAAGGCGGGCAGGCAGTCCAGTGTGGGGTATTCCTCGATATCCCCCGTCTCGGTGCTGAAGCAAGCGCCATGCCAGGGGCAGCGCAGCCGGCCCCCTTTGAAGTACCCTGGCATCCGGAAGGAGAGACCCCCCCAGTGAGAGCGGAGGGGCCGGGGAGGGGTTGGCCCGCAGGGGGCGACCCGAGGCTGGGTGTCCCGGCACCCTGCGGAGTCCCAGGAGCTCTCTGTGGGCTCCCCCGGCAGCGCAGAGAGGGGCCCTGAGAGCAGCCTGCCCGACCACGAGCCCACGGGAGGGATTCAGGCCTGGGGCCCCGCCAGCGGCCTTCCGGGCCCCCAACGGCCTGGCCTCGCCTGGCGGCTGGTGGGGGTCCCTGCCCTGGGGCCCACCTGTCCCCGCGTGTGGGCGAGTCCTGCCGCCTGGGACGGGGCCGTACCTTTGCAGAGCGGTGCCCCGGCATGGGGGCATCGGCTCCCCACCGCCAGGAACCGGAGGTGATCCCGCAGGAGGAGCACAGGGTGGCCCCCAACCTCCACCTCCCGCATCCTGTGGCCCGGGGGGGGGGGAGGGAGAGAGAGAGAGAGAGAGAGAGGCGGTCAAGAGAGGGCAGCCCGAGCCCCCGCACAGGTTCCCTTCTCTGCCCCCTCCGGCGAGGCCAAGGCTGGGAAGCGGGGCAGGGGGTCGCTCATCCTGCAGGCTGTGCATCCCACAGGGCGGGGGCCTCTCCGGCTCGGGCTCGCCCCCAGGAACACCCCACACCCGTGCGGACCCCGAGGAGCCGGGAGCGCTGCACCGCTCGGTTCTCGTGCAAAGCAGGTGGGTGCACTTGCCAAAGACCTGAGCCAGCCGCATGCAGAGCGCTTCACTTGCTCAGTCTCCCGGCCAATCTGACGCCCGAAGGAGCCGGCAAGCGCCAGCCGGGAAGCCGTACGCCCCGGCGGGAGTGCGATTTGGGGAGCGCGGAGGACGGGTTGGCCGAGCGGAGGTGCAGGGACTCCCCTGCGCCAGACTCGAGGCCACGGTGCACCTCGGGAAGGAGCGGGGCTGAGTGGGGGGCGCTGGGGGCCAAGCGGCCGCCCAGCCAGCAGTTCACACGGAAAGCCCGGCCCCCCCGCTAGCACAGCCTTCTTGGGACCTCCTGGGGGCAGCCAGAGCGGAACCCCGGAAGGGGCAAATGGGCCCAAGCTTCGTTCCTCCCCAAGCCGCCTCCCGCGGCTTCTGCAGAGCCCCCCCTGCCCCCCCGTCCAGGGTACTCACTCTCCATCGTACATCTCGTCTTCCCGGCAGACCACCTGCGTCACGGCGGCGGCTTTCCCTTCCATGCTGCCTTCCTGGCTGCGGCCCAGGAGAGATGGCGGGTCAGGGCACGCTCCGAGGGGGGCCTCCCGCGGCCTTGGGGGTCCCGCCACCCGCAGGGGCTGCCCCTCCCCGGCAGGCTCGGCACCCAGGTGTGCCTCGGGGGAGGTGGGGCGCCTGTCAGAAGCCCTGGCCAGTGCGACAGCGGCAACAGGGCGCTCGGCACTCCCCGCACTGGGGCCTGGCTGGAGTCCCAGGAGCTGGTGGCCCTTCCGGGCCGCTGCCTCCCCTGCCCTCCCACACCAGCCTCGGCGGGCCGCTTCAAGGCCACTGGGGACCACAAACTCGGGTTGCCCTGGCCCAGTGGCCGGACTGCCCTGCCTCACCGGCTATTTCTCTTACACGTGCGGGAAAGAGTGTGTCAAGTGGCTAGTCCACAGGAAGGCTCTCCTGTCCCCGGTGGCACAGGCTGATTCTCCCCCCAGGGTCCCCCACCTGCTCCTCGAGGTGGTGGGGGTTGCCCTGGGCCCCCTGCCAGCTGCACCACCCTGAGATCAGGCGCTTCCCCATGAAGGCCAGGCGCTGGCAGCTGGGCCGACGGGCAGGACGCCCCCTCCCTCGGCCCCCCGCAGCCGAGACTCACCGGCTCCCACGAAGGCTGCTGCGTTCCCTCACCCGCCTGCCCGCTCCCAGAGCTGCAGCCCGAGTGCAGGCAGCTGCCTCCCGCGGCTGCGCAGCCGCTTGCCCCACCTCCGGCGGGGCCCGTCTGCCCGGCCCCCAAGGCGAACAAGTCCCTGGCAGCCGGGGCTGGGCAGAGGCGCCAGGCGGGCCGCCCTCCCTATCTGCAGATCTGCAGCGTAGGGCAGGGAGGGGCGGGAGCCACCCGGGGCGGGCGTTGCGCAAGGCCCGAGGGTTTCGCCACCCCAAAACAGGCGGGGAGCAAGGCGGGGGCCCTGGGCGCAGCAGGGGACGGGCAGCGGGCCCCCTGCCCACCCACAGCCGCTCATCCCCTCGGCTGGGCAGGCCTCTTCCCCAGCGCTTCCCACGGGATCAGAGACCGGCAGAGCAGGGCATCTTTCCCGGCCCTGGCTCGGTGCGCCCTCCGGCGGGGGGGAGGCCCCTTCACGCAGGGCAGAACCGGCATCCCGGTGCCAGATCGGGGCCTCTAAAAAGGCTCTGGGGAAGAGGACGCAGGAGGAACCCCCACCGGTCCAACGGTCACAGCACGGCCCCAGGGCAGGCGCAGG
>NW_025335588.1:834333-856180 GCF_004798865.1 Varanus komodoensis
CTCTCTCGCCGCAGGTTCTGCCTCCACCCGCAGATGGCCGAGGACCTGCTGGACGCGCACCCGCTCGCCGCGCACCGCCTGCTCGGCGTCTCGGTCGGTGAGTGGAGGCGCAGGCGCCGGGCAGGGGGGCGCGCTGCACGTGCCCGGAGGCACAGGACCCGTCGCTGGCGCTTTCGGGGATGACCCCGGGTGGCTGAGCGCTGCGGAGGAGAGCCTGCGGGGGCGGGGGCGGGGGCGGGGGCGGGCCAGGCCTGCGGGCCACTTTCTGGCCACGGGGACGGAGGGGCTTGGGTGGCACAGCCCAGGGTGGGCAGGGTGCTGTCCAGGGGGCTCCTCCCCCCCCCTTTGGAGGGGTGCTTGGGCCCGGCCCCCTGGCAGCCCCCACTCGGGACCCCAGGGGAGTCCCGCTCGGCCCCAGTCGGGGAGCGGCCGGTGTCAGGCTGTGGGCGCGTGACGCCGAGGCAGATGAGGCAGACAATCGCGCCCTTTCAGACAGACCCTGCTGCGGCAGCAGTTCCTGCCCGGCGGTGCCCGCCTCTCGCCTCCCACACCCGGCCGCTCCCGCAGGAGGCACGCGCACAGGCAGCCGGCACGGGGCCAAGGCCTGGAGGGGCTCCTCTGCCTGCAGAGCCACCTGCGGGGCCCCCCCACGATGGGAGCTGCAGGGCAGCCTGGCCCTGGTGACCTCCCCACTGGGGGGGGGGGCTGCAGCTGAGCCACCCCCAGGACTCCTGAGCCAGGGGATGTGTGGGGCAGCTGCTTCGTTTTGCCGGTGGATCAGGGGGGCTGCGCGGTCCTCTTTCCCACACTCCCATTCAAGTCCCGTGTGTCCGAAGACCCGGTGGGCAGGGGCTCGGGCCGTCCAAGCGGACATCCGCCTGCTCTTCGGGTGCCTGCGTGGCTCCCGCGGAAGGAGCTGACTCAGGCGAGCGGCTGTCATGGGTGGCAACACCCTTCGGCCTGAGGCCCCAGACAGGGACGCTCCTCAAAGCTCCGTGGAGCCGGGTAGGGGCAAAGTCCTTCAGATGAGACCTGATGCCACTGGGCCCATCAGGCCAACGGAGGGAGCCCCGGCTGTCTCCCTGGCCCGCCACCAGCCGGGCATGGTAGCCCCGTGCCTCCCCAGGGGGAATGGGTGGCACATGGCGGCCCCCACCGGCCCACAGGCTGCCGTGAGGCTCCACGATGCGGGCCGAAGAGGGCACAGTCCGGGATGGTGGCCGTTCTGGAGTCTGGCCTCCAGTGGGTTGTTCTCCAAAAGACTCTGCTGGGGATGGGGACACCCTTCCAGCGCTTGCAGTAGAGCGACGGACACGAAGGGCCCCGAGACGCGGCCCCGGCCCATTCGCACTCGGGCATCTCTGGCCCCGCCACTGCCCTTTCCTTTGAAGTAGGGGGCAGTGCAGGGGGCTGTTTGTCCGCCTCAGAGACGCCTCCAAAGGCAGACGGGAGTGGGGCGGGCTCGGGGGGGCTCCTTCTCTTGGTGCTTGGCGCCGGATCACGGGTCAGTCTCGCTCCCTCCACTGCTGCTCCCACGAGAAAAGGCCCCGGCGACAGTCCTGCTCAGAGGAGCCCCAGCACACCCGAGGCAGCGGGGGAAATCCTGCTCCCTCTTTCTATGCACCTGGTTTTGCCCTCGGCTCTTGGGGCCTTCCTTCCCCATTGGAAAGCAGGCCGCGAGCCCTTGGCCGCAGGACGGGGGAGGGTTTGGAAGCCAGAAACCAGGACGGAAGTGCCCGTGGCTTCGCTTGTGCTTCCATGACCGCGCGGTCTGCCTGGCCATCGTGTGCCGGGGAGGCGGGCCTGCTCGGGGCATCTCCATTCATTTCTTCTGCTCCTCCGCAGGGTACTTCCTGCAGGACTTCCTGGACATGGTGTGTCACCAGAAGCTCCGTCAATGCTGGGAACTGCTCTTCCATCACTCTGTGGTAAGCGCCGCCAGCCGCCCAAGGCAGAGGAAACACAGAAGCAGAGCGAGTTGGAAGGGGTCTCCAGGGCCATCTAGTCTGACCCCTGGCTCCAGCCAGCTGCGCTCATGACGTGCTTGCCAGGTGCATGTCCAGCCTGACCTTGAACGCCTCACCGGTGGAGCTGTGGAAGGGAGCCTTTGGGGTGCACATCTCCAGTGCCCCACAGTTGCTGCTGGGGGTAATCCTGACCCGGCGGGCCAGCAGTCCCCCAGGAGTGGGGCTGTGCGGCATCCCTTCTCCCTGCCCCTCGCTTGCGGGACGCTGCTTGGCCACCCTGTGCTCCCCTTGGGGAAGGCTCGCAGGAGTTTCTGCCCCCGGCAGCTGAGAGCATTGGGCACCACAGCCCCCTCTCTGGGGCGGGGGCCAAGCAAGCGCAGTGCCCGGGCAGGTGGCGCCTCCTCGGCGAGCGGCTAAGCCTGTCCAGGTGCTGCCTCCTCCTCTGGCTGCTTTCAGAGAGGGCTTTGCGGCTTACACAGAGCAGGCCTGATGCAGGCCTCTTCTGAGCCACTTGGCCGCGCTCCAAGAACAGCCTCCGGCACGAGCCCTGCCCCTCTGGGCTCGGCCCCCTCCCCAGTGGCCAGCTGAAGGCCTGCCCGGGGGGCAGTTACACAACACACGCCAGGTGGGTCACCCTGGCCCCCGGTGCTGGATGCCTGCCCGCGAGCAGGCGGGCTGCCTGGCCTCATCCCCTCCCACGTTCCAGGGGCAGCGGCCTGAAGGAGATCAAGCCTCCCTCCTCGTGGGTGGGGGCAGCAGGACCGCGAGGGGGCAACCCGTGGCACACACGCAGGGGCAGCGGCTGGGGAGAATGGGTGGCAGGAAGCTGCTGATCCCCCGTTAGAAGGAGCCAGTAAAGTGGCGATGAAAACAAGGGTGCCTCTATCCATGTGCAAATCACTGCCTCAGTGCTGAGGGTGGAGAGGCGGCTACCCCTACCAGCCCAGTGTGGATTGGGGGCAGTGCCCCAGCGATGGCCAAGCCCACCCCCCAGACAGGCCCCTCCCCAGGGAGTCCGGGCTTCCCCATTCCTGCCACGCCGGCTCTCCATCCCCTCCCAGGGATGGGTCAAAAGGCCACGGGGATAAGACATTAATCCAGGCAGGACAGAGTTTAATCCCGGGGCCAGCTAATCCCATTACTGTCTGGCCGACAGCCTGTGGAGCCGGCTGCCCCACGGCCCCTCCCCAGTGCCTCCCCCAGCCCCCCCTTAAGGGAGAAGGGCTCGGTGGGCCGCCCTCCTCCCTTCGGCCTTCTCAGCGCCAGTGCTGCTCCCCACAGGGACCCCAAGGAGCCCGCAAGCTGCAGGTCGCCGCTCGGCCCTGGCCCTTTCGTGGCCGCCGCCTCGGCTCCTGCTTCCGCTCCCAGGAGGAGAGGCGCCCCTCGTCCAGCGCCTGTGCCCTGCTTGCAGCTCTTAGAAAGCAACATAGGAAAACAGGTATCGCTTTAAATACCGGCTAAGTCTTGTCTGGAGCCGTTAAGAGCGCCCGCTTAGCCAGTCTCCTTGTGGATTCAACCGTTTCCCCGCATCCAGAAGCCTTCATTATACAAGAGCAGGGCCGAATCCGGGACAGGGCCTGCTGAAGGAAGAGAGAAGAGCCCACCAGGGGGAGGGCTGGCTGGCAGGTAGAAGGGGCAGGTCTCCAGGTGAGGCTCCGAGCCCCTTGGCTCCCTCCCTGCCCTCTCCGGTTCAGAGGACGAGAAGGGAGCCTCCCGCCTGAGCCGCTGCCCTGGCAGAAGGCTGGTGGCCCCGCTGCCCAGTAAGAGCAACCCCCCCCCCCGGTCTCCAGGTGATCGCCTGCTTCGGCTTTGCATTCCTGGTCCACCGATACGTGGGCTTCGCCATGGTGGCGCTGCTGGTGGAGATCAACTCTATTTTCCTGCACCTGCGAACGATCCTGCGGATGGCCGGCCTGGCGAACACCCCCTCCTACCGCCTCACCAGCCTCCTGAACCTGGGCACCTACGTGGTGTTCCGCATCATGACGCTGGCCTGGATGATGCGCTGGCTGCTGCTCAACCGCGAGAGCATCCCGCCCGGGTCCTATGCGCTGAGCATGCTGGGCATGGCCATCATGACCCCCATGAACGTGGTCCTTTTCTTCCGGCTGCTCCGCAGCGACCTGCTCGCATCCAGCTGGCATGAGAAGGAGACGTAGCGGCGCTGGGCTCGTCCGTGGGGCAGCTGCAGGCTCCGTGGGGCGAGTGGGGAGAGGCCGGGCAGAGGAGGGGCGCTCATGACCCTCCTTCTGGGCTGCAGCTGCCCTGGAGCACCCGTGGCTGGCGATGGAAAGGCAGTGGCTGCCTCAAGGCCGACTTTCCAGAGAACCTGGCAGCCCAGCAGCGCCTTCTGGGTGCTGGAACGACACCCAGAGCCGCCGAGGACGGCCCTGCAGAGGCTGGCGCAGAGGGGAGGCCCAGGGCTTGGGGCCCGGTGCGATGCCTCACCCCACGAAAGAGGCCCTGCTTGCGGCACGGGCTGCCACGGCTGGGGGCAGGGGAGCGTCCCAGTGGCAGGAGCACCCAGGCCAGCTGCCTCCCACTCTTCTGGGCTGGCCATGGCTGGACGGTGCCTTAGGTCCTGGGTGGGAAGGCTGGGGAGATCGTCATGGAGGGGCAGGGAGCCAGGATCCCACTCCCGCCCTGTGTGCTGCTGGCCTGTTCTCCCCCTTCCCCCCTCCCTCCCGGCCATGGAGCTGTCAAGGGGCAAAGGACACCTCCTGCACCTAGGCAGTGCCCGGCTGTGTTCAGAAGCAGCAGCACTGCCCACCGCCGTCCCGCTGGCTGTGCAGACTAGTCTGAGCCGTTCAACTCCAGTTCACAGCCTCACGGCTCTGACGCTGAGCGGCAGTACCCTAAATCCACTAGGATCCAAGCCGCTCCGAGGCCCGGCCAGGTCACCACAGCAGCACGAAGGGAAAATACGTGTGGAGAATTTCTCTGCTTTTGTAACGAAGTTGTGCTTACGCAAAGTAACTACATAAAAAGCCAAGTGAGTGCCCTGCTTGGAAGTGCTGTGGCAAAGAAGGCCTCTGCAGGGGAGATGGGAAGGGGGCTCTGCGATCTCGCAGGTGGGGCCGTATCCCCCTTCTCCTTCCAAACTCACGGGGTCAGCGTAGCACTGCATGACTTGGGCATACAAAATTCGGAAGTGAATGTGGTACGCAGCAATCAACGTACTTTTCTGCACAGACATGCCTGGGTCCCTGTGAAGCGGGTGCCAGGCCCCGGAGAAAACGCACCTCTACACAAAAGCGACGGTGTGGTAATATATGTATATATATTAATAAAGAATTGAACCAGACTTCACAAAAGTTGAGCTCCAAGAACTCTGTTGGGCTGCAGGTTAAATTTGGGTGCAGGGAAGATAAACGGGACTGATGAGGGGTCCCTCTGCATGCATAGCGTGGCCCTGGCTTTGAAAGAACATCAAGATGCTAGTCCTCTGGTTCTGAAGGGCAGGAAGCCAGATTGCAGCTGGACGCTGATTTTTAGAGCAGCAGAGCAACGGGACCAACGAGCCGGGGAGGCGGGGGCTCCCCGACACGGGAGGCATTCAAGAGGCAGCGGGGCAGCTCCGCGCCGGGGATGCTTGAACCTGCAGTCCTGCATCGAGCAGGGGGCGTTCGGGTGTGACTACATAACTCATTCACCAGAGGCAGTAGAACTCTTGTTGGGTGGCAGCTGCTGTCGTACCTCAAGGTGTGGGACTACAGCTCACATCATCCCTAGCCAGCGTGCCCTCCTGCGGGTGTTGGACTACACCTCCCGTAGACGCCGCTGGCGAAACCAACGAGCTGCTGCTAAGTCCTCCCAGGCTGCGCAGCGAGGCGGAAACCAATAACTTCCGGCCCGGAGGCACTGACTTCCGGCACCGCTTATTCGCTGCGAGCCGCGCCACTCCCGGGGCGCCGGCGCTGATTGGCTCAGGCGCCGCGGTCCCCGCCCTGCCGGCCACATCCGCTTCTGGCGTGCGAGGCTGCGACGTTCGCGCGGCGGCGGCGGCGGCGGCCATTAGCGGACTTGCGCGTTGCCGAGGCGGCGCTGCGAGCTCGGCCGGCGCGGAGCGAGCAGCGGGGCGGCCTCGCCCGGGGGGGAGCCGGGAGGTGAGCCGGGCGGGCGGGGCGGCGCTGGGTCTCCACCTCGTCGTTTCCGCCGCGGCGGAGCAGGAGCGGCGCCTTCGCTGTGCTCGCATCTGCCCATAGGATCGCGCGCCGGAGCGCGGGGCCGCCTGAGGGGAGGCGGCGCCGGCCAGACGCGGGGGCCGCTGCAGGGTTGCCTCGCGCGACGCGCGCGCGGGGGCTTAGGCGCGGCCTCGGAGGGGTCCAGCCCCCCGGTCCTGATCCGCACGTGCGCCTTTGTGCGGGGTGGGGGTGGCGGCGCAGTCGCCCCGCGCAGGAGCGGGAGGCCTCGCTTGCGTGGGCTCACCCGGCTTGGCCCGTGCGCTTCATTCGCAGCCTTGACGTCTCAGCATGGCAGCCGTCTTTCCCTTCCGCGGGCCCTGCCCTCCGATGCCCGCTCCCTTGGCTCCGTTGCCTGACTATATGTCTGAAGAGAAGCTGCAGGAGAAAGGTGCGGTGGGAGTGGCTGGGCGGGAATGGCAGGCCCTTGGGCCGTCCTTCCCCTGTTGCAGCTCCGGCTCCGGAGAGCTAGCGGGGGGGGGGGGTGAGAGAGGTGATCTACATGGGTGACCCTCTGTACCATTTCAGCCCGCAAGTGGCAGCAGCTGCAGGCCAAGCGCTATGCCGAGAAGAGGAAATTCGGCTTTGTGGATGCCCAGAAGGAGGACATGCCTCCTGAGCACGTGAGGAAAATAATTCGGGACCACGGGGACATGACCAACAGGAAGTTCCGTCATGACAAGCGGGTCTATTTGGGGTGAGAAGTAGAGCATGCAGTTTTGGGTAATCTGGAAAGTGTGGGGCAGGGGGTACCTGTGGTGTGTTGGGAAGCAGCCTGGTGTTTGTGAGGCCAGAAGGCCCTGATCGTTTTTCTGGTGGCCCTTGATGTCCGAGGGCTGCATGTGCTTGCCGGGACCAACACTGATTTTGCTACTTGACCAGCATCGCTGCCTGCCCTGTAGCTGCTGCGCCTTGCTGGGGTGTCTGGCCAGGCCTGCAGAATCCGTTGCTACAGGGTCCCCACTCTGCTCCAGGGCCCTGAAGTACATGCCGCACGCGGTCTTGAAGCTGCTGGAGAACATGCCGATGCCGTGGGAACAGATCCGCGACGTGCCTGTCCTGTACCACATCACTGGGGCCATCTCCTTTGTGAACGAGATCCCGTGGGTGATTGAGCCGGTGTACATCGCCCAGTGGGGGTAAGTGAGCTCTGGCAGATGCTGGAGCTGCTGTGGTGGTCCGTCCAAGGGGCCTCGGGTGGGCCTGGGTCTGACTCCCGCTGCGCTCGGCTCCAGGTCCATGTGGATCATGATGCGGCGGGAGAAGAGGGATCGGCGGCACTTCAAGCGCATGCGCTTCCCACCCTTCGATGACGAGGAGCCGCCCCTTGACTACGCCGACAACATCCTGGATGTGGAGCCCTTGGAGGCCATCCAGCTGGAGCTGGACCCCGAGGAGGATGCCCCTGTTCTGGACTGGTTCTACGACCACCAGCCTCTGAAAGACAACCGCAAGTGAGCGCAGCCACTCTACCCCCTCCACCCTTGGGCTCGCAGGCTGCGAGGGAGCTTGTGGGCGGCAGCCTGTTGGTGCCTGCGGAGGCCGCCCACCAAGACTCTCAGTCCGTGTGCCCTCCTCCGCTTTGCAGGTATGTTAACGGCTCCACCTACCAGCGCTGGCAGTTCACCCTGCCAATGATGTCCACGCTGTACCGCCTGGCCAACCAGCTGCTCACAGACCTCGTGGACGACAACTACTTCTACCTGTTCGACCTGAAGGCCTTCTTCACCTCCAAGGCTCTCAACATGGCCATCCCAGGGGGGCCCAAGTTTGAGCCGCTGGTCCGAGACATCAACTTGCAGTGAGTGCGGTGTGGTGGTCCCCAGGGCATGAGCAGGGGCTGGCGCTGCTCTTGGCAGGGCTGGGGCGAGCCAGGCCTCTCTGAGGGCTCCCGGGCTCCTTCTGTGGGTGCCTTTGAAGTCCGAGAGGGGCTGCATGAAAGCAGTGGTACCTCCCCCTTCTGCACCAGAAAATAAGTGCATCCCAAGGGCCAGTCCTGCCCCGCTTCCTTTGCCTTTGACTTCACGTGCCGCAGCCAGCGTGTGGGCAGACGTTGCGTGGCCTCCCTGCGCTGTGGCGTGTCTCCTGTGGGAGAAGGCACGAGGCGGGTGCTTCAAGGGTGCTCCCACCTGGGCCGTCCGCAGAGCCCCGTCCTGCCCCTTGGCTGATTGCCGCTTCCTTCCTCGGGTTTAAATAGGGACGAGGACTGGAACGAGTTCAACGACATCAATAAAATCATCATCCGGCAGCCCATCAGGACCGAGTACAAGATTGCCTTCCCCTACCTGTACAACAACCTGCCCCACCACGTCCACCTCACCTGGTGAGATCCTGGGGGGTCGGGGGGAGAAACGGGAGTGAGGGCCACTGGGATAGAGGTGAGGGGCGGGGGAGAGGAAACGCTGCTTGATGCCTGGTCCTCTCTGCAGGTATCACACCCCGAATGTGGTCTTCATCAAGACCGAGGATCCGGACCTGCCAGCCTTCTACTTCGATCCGCTCATCAATCCCATTTCGCACAGGCACTCTGTCAAGGTGGGACCATTTGCTGAAGGGCCCACGAATGCGTAGGCTTGCTTGCTCTTAGGAATCTTTGATTCTGTCCTTTGCTGCTTACGGCCTTCCAAGGCAACTCGGCCGTGAAATCTGAGAAAAAATGGCAGACGATGGATTTTGTGAGCATGTGGGTTGTCCTTTCTAAATTGCCCCCCCCCCCCCCCCCGCCCCGGCTGAGGAGGTCTTACTGGCAATGTGTGCTCCTTCCAGAGCCAGGAGCCGCTCCCGGATGACGACGAGGAGTTTGAGCTGCCGGAGTTCGTGGAGCCCTTCCTCAAGGACACGCCGCTGTACACAGACAACACTGCCAACGGCATCGCGCTGCTCTGGGCGCCGCGGCCCTTCAACCTGCGCTCGGGGCGCACCCGCCGGGCTCTCGACATCCCCCTCGTCAAGAACTGGTAACCGGCTGTGGTGGAGGGTGGGAGGCTGGGGGCGGGATGGAGTGCAGAGCCGGCGGAGCCCTGCTGGAGTTGGCCTGCACCCTTCTTGGCTCGTTTCTGCTCCTCACGGTGGTGGAAGGGCCCCTGCGCTGGGATGGGTGTTGGGACATCCGCGGGATCTCTGACAGCCACGCTGCTTCGCACCGAGCACCGGCACCCTCTTCTGAGTGCCGCCGGCACCCCCTTCTGAGTGCCGCCTGCCCTCACGAGTGCCGCTGCTGTCCCTCGGCTCCCAGGTACAGAGAGCACTGCCCCGCCGGGCAGCCGGTCAAGGTGCGGGTCTCCTACCAGAAGCTGCTCAAGTACTACGTCTTAAACGCTCTCAAGCACAGGCCCCCCAAGGCCCAGAAGAAGAGGTGAGACCCCTTCGGCGGGCCCAGGGCTTAGTGGGAGGGAGCCCCTGTGCGGCACGCAGAATGCCCCCCTTCAGGTCCTGGGTCTGCAGCTTAAAAGGGTCAGAAAGCAGGCGGTGGGGTTGGGGCAGGGAGGCCGCCCACTGTCCGGGAACCTGCAGGGGAGCAGCCAGTAGGGCCAAGCGGGACGGAGAGAGTCCTGCCAGGCAGCAGCTTCCACTCCCCCGGGCTCACCCGTGGCTGCCTTGCCTCCCGCCGTCGCCCCAGGTACCTCTTCCGCTCCTTCAAGGCCACCAAGTTCTTCCAGTCCACCAAGCTGGACTGGGTGGAGGTGGGCCTGCAGGTGTGCCGGCAGGGCTACAACATGCTGAACCTGCTCATACACCGCAAGAACCTCAATTACCTGCACCTGGACTACAACTTCAACCTGAAGCCCGTCAAGACCCTCACCACAAAGGTGCCTGCGCCCCCTCCCTCGGAGGGGCCCTGCCAACCCCAGGGTGTTGGTGCCTGGGTGGTGGGCGGACTGCCCCCGCCCCGCTGCTGCCCGTCGGCGGAGCACCGGGCTGGAAGGAAGGGAGGGAGGGGTGCCCCCTGCTTTGGGGAGCCTGGCTGCCCGCCTGGCTGTCCCCGCCCCACTTGCCTCCTGCCCATCGTCCCCTCCTCTGCTCCCTCCTCGCAGGAAAGGAAGAAGTCGCGCTTCGGCAACGCGTTCCACTTGTGCCGGGAGGTGCTGCGCCTGACCAAGCTGGTGGTGGACAGCCACGTCCAGTACCGGCTGGGGAACGTGGATGCCTTCCAGGTGCGTGCCTCTGGGGAGACGTGGCGGGGCCTTGCTCAGCAGGGCCGTGCCGCATCCCTGACCCTCTGGCCCCCCTCGTCTCTCCCTCTCCCAGCTGTCGGACGGACTTCAGTACATCTTCGCCCACGTGGGGCAGCTCACCGGGATGTACCGGTACAAGTACAAGCTGATGAGGCAGATCCGGATGTGCAAAGACCTGAAGCACCTCATCTACTACCGCTTCAACACGGTGTGTGCAGCGAGCCGCCGGGGCGGGGGGCCAAGGGGGGCGCCGGCGGCTGACCCGCTCTTTCTCTCCCCAGGGGCCGGTGGGCAAGGGCCCCGGCTGTGGCTTCTGGGCACCGGGCTGGCGTGTGTGGCTGTTCTTCATGCGGGGCATCACGCCGCTGCTGGAGCGCTGGCTGGGCAACCTCCTGGCCCGGCAGTTCGAAGGTGCGTGTGCGGAGGGGGCGCTCCGGCTGCCTGCTGGCTGCGATGAGCCGCCCCTCCTGGGCCGTGGGAAGGGGCAGCTGGCGAGGGCAGTGGGTGTGGGGAGCTTCCTGCTGGGTGGGCTGCCTCGGAGTTCTGTGGCTGCTCCGTTGCATTCCAGCTTCTCTTGTGTAGCTTCTGCAAATATATGATTGCTTGTTTGAGGTGGTTTGTTGCGGGGTGGCAATAGCATCAGTGACCAGAGACAACTGAACATGTCGGGTGGTGTGGAAATGCAATAAATGAGTCGGTAGGATTGCAAAAAGACAATAGCGCGATTAGGGCTAAACTGCTAAAATAGGCATTCTAAATGAACATAGTCAAAACCAATGGATTGTTTTTCTGCGTTGTTCTAAAGAAAGAATTCCTGAAAGATGCCGGGACCCCCAGAGTCCCCGTGGGTCTCCCTGGCGAGGGTGGGCTGCAGTCCTGGCTCTGCCCCCGGAAAGGCCCTGCTCGGCTGGCCCTGGCCAGCGTCGGTCTGGCCCAGCAGTGCCTTGCAGGCCCACATCCCTGGGGAACTCGCTCCCATAGACAAGCCCCTCGTGCAGGCAGGCACCAGGCGCTGCTCGGAGAGGAGGGAGCCTTTGGAGCCTGCCTGAATTGCCAGACGAGCCTGTGGCACTTTGGGAGCCGACCTCTTGCCCCACAGAGAGCGCCTAGCACAATTTCTCCCCTCCCTCCCTCCCTCCCTCCGTCCTGCCTGCCCAGGTCGCCATTCCAAGGGTGTGGCCAAGACGGTCACCAAGCAGCGGGTGGAGTCTCACTTCGACCTGGAGCTGCGGGCCGCCGTGATGCACGACATTCTGGACATGATGCCCGAGGGCATCAAGCAGAACAAGGCGCGGACCATCCTGCAGCACCTGAGCGAGGCCTGGCGCTGCTGGAAGGCCAACATCCCCTGGAAGGCAAGTGCCCCGACCCGGCCCGCCCGGCCCCTGGCTGCGCTGGCGCTGGCTGGCGGGATGCTCACCGGCAGCCTCTCCCTCCGCTTCCTGCCGCCAGGTGCCGGGGCTGCCGACACCCATCGAGAACATGATCCTGCGGTACGTGAAGGCGAAGGCCGACTGGTGGACCAACACGGCCCACTACAACCGGGAGCGCATCCGCCGGGGCGCCACGGTGGACAAGACGGTCTGCAAGAAGAACCTGGGCCGCCTGACCCGCCTGTACCTGAAGGCCGAGCAGGAGCGGCAGCACAACTACCTGAAGGTGCGGTGGTGGGGCCGGCCCGGGGTGGCGCATGGGCCCCGAGCGGCTCTGGCAGGCACACGCCATGCTCTCGCTCGTGTCTCGCCCGCAGGACGGCCCGTACATCACCGCTGAGGAGGCCGTGGCGGTCTACACCACCACCGTGCACTGGCTGGAGAGCCGGCGTTTCTCGCCCATCCCGTTCCCGCCGCTCTCCTACAAGCACGACACCAAGCTGCTGATCTTGGCCCTGGAGAGGCTGAAGGAGGCCTACAGGTAGCCCAGGGGGAGGGCTCCGTCGGGGGGCGGGGGTGCCGCGTGCAGCTCTCCCGGGCGGCTTGGCGCGCCTCCCCCTTCGGGGCTCGCAGAGCTGCCCCACCGCAGCTCGCCCGTCTGTGTTTCCTCGCAGCGTGAAGTCCCGCCTGAACCAGTCCCAGCGGGAGGAGCTGGGCCTGATCGAGCAGGCCTACGACAACCCGCACGAGGCCTTGTCCCGCATCAAGCGACACCTGCTCACCCAGCGGGCCTTCAAGGAGGTGAGTTGGGGCCCCGAGGGGCCTGGGGCGCTCCTGCGGCAGGCGCCCTTGCCCTCCGCGGACAGCCAGGTGAGCCGGCTCTGCCTTCTCCCCTGGCCAGGTGGGCATTGAGTTCATGGACCTCTACAGCCACCTGGTGCCCGTGTACGACGTGGAGCCGCTGGAGAAGATCACAGACGCCTACCTGGACCAGTACCTGTGGTACGAGGCAGACAAGCGGCGGCTCTTCCCGCCCTGGATTAAGCCGGCCGACACGGAGCCCCCTCCCCTGCTGGTGTACAAGTGGTGCCAGGGTGAGTTGGGGGCTTCCAGGTTCTTGGTGGGGGGCCCTAATTGTGGGAGCAGCCATGCCTTCGGACTCGGCGGCTGAGCTGGGCAGCCTGCCCCCAGCCCACGGAGAAGGCCCCAGCTGAGTCCCCAGCGGGCTGGGAGGGGCGCCTGGGGCCTGAGAGCTAATGCTGCCAGCCTGTTCGGGCACTGCTGGCCCAGAGGAACCCAGGATGGCTCCGTGAGGGGCCACGGCCTCTGTTCTCGTGGGGGGTGAAGGAAGGCGGGGCGGAAGATGGGATGCGCCGGCCGTTCCTCGGTCTCCAGGCCCGCCCTGAGCG
Organism: Varanus komodoensis; assembly: GCF_004798865.1. Classification (NCBI taxonomy): domain Eukaryota; kingdom Metazoa; phylum Chordata; class Lepidosauria; order Squamata; family Varanidae; genus Varanus; species Varanus komodoensis. The sequence goes on from NW_025335588.1 coordinate 847,439, forward strand.
CCTGCCCCCTCCGGGGTCACCCGCAGGCATCAACAACCTGCAGGACGTGTGGGAGACCAGCGAGGGGGAGTGCAATGTCATGCTGGAGTCGCGCTTCGAGAAGATGTACGAGAAGATTGACCTGACGCTGCTCAACCGGCTGCTGCGCCTCATCGTCGACCACAACATTGCGGACTACATGACGGCCAAGAACAACGTGGTCATCAACTACAAGGTACCCCCCGGCCGAGCCCTCCTGTGGGGTGCGCCGGCAGGCCCAGTGGCCGCGGCCCCCCGCTGACGCGCCTCCCCTTCGCCCGCTGCAGGACATGAACCACACCAACTCCTACGGGATCATCCGTGGGCTGCAGTTCGCCTCCTTCATTGTCCAGTACTACGGCCTGGTGATGGACCTGCTGGTCCTGGGCCTGCACCGCGCCAGCGAGATGGCCGGCCCCCCGCAGATGCCGAACGACTTCCTCAGCTTCCAGGACATTGCCACCGAGGTGGCCCACCCCATCCGGCTCTTCTGCCGCTACATCGACCGCATCCACATCTTCTTCAGGTGCGGAGCGCTGGGGGCCGGGAGCCACCCAGAGGCCGCACTGGGGACTCCCATCGCGTTGGGGGCGGTTCGAGGGTCCCGCGGCTTCTCGGGGGTGCCCCACCACTAAGGCATTTCCCATAGAGTGTTTCCCCTCCCAGGGTCCCCCAGTTGCCTCCCGTTTTCGCTGGTCATGCCCCCTGAAATGGCTGCGAGGCCCAGCCCTGACGGCTGCCTGGTCCCGCTTGGGATGGCGCTCTGGTGGTCCCAGAAATGCCCTTTGCTCCCTCCTCAACGGCTGCAGGTTCACGGCCGATGAAGCGAGGGACCTGATCCAGCGCTACCTCACCGAGCACCCCGACCCCAACAACGAGAACATCGTGGGCTACAACAACAAGAAGTGCTGGCCACGCGACGCCCGGATGCGGCTCATGAAGCACGACGTAAACCTGTGAGTGCCGGAGGAGGGGGCACGGGGCACGGGGCTGGGCTGGTGGGGGGCCAGGGCGGCGGACTGACGGACGGGCCTCCCTCTCCCCCCGGCAGCGGCCGCGCCGTCTTCTGGGACATCAAGAACCGCCTGCCCCGCTCGGTCACCACCGTGCAGTGGGAGAACAGCTTCGTGTCGGTGTACAGCAAGGACAACCCCAACCTGCTCTTCAACATGTGCGGCTTCGAGTGCCGCATCCTGCCCAAGTGCCGCACGAGCTACGAGGAGTTCACCCACAAGGACGGCGTGTGGAACCTGCAGAACGAGGTGGGGGCGCGTCCCGCCCCGTGAAAGCCCCAGCGCACCCGGGGGCCGGGCACCCCGAGAGTGTCAGAACGTGCTGGTCTGGGCCAGACCGCCCCCCGAGGCCCACCCGCGGGTCATGCTCCGGAAGGGGCCAAAACCGGCTGCCCGGAGCGCGGGGCTGATCTCTCCGCCCTCCCCACGCAGGTGACCAAGGAGCGCACGGCCCAGTGCTTCCTGCGGGTGGACGACGAGTCCATGCAGCGCTTCCACAACCGGGTCCGGCAGATCCTGATGGCCTCGGGCTCCACCACCTTCACCAAGGTAAGCCAGACCAGGGGCCGGAGCGGGCCCCTGGGTCCCCTCAGAGGGGCCGGGCCACCGCCGAGCAGCATGGCTGCCACGTCCTGCTCTCCCTCTCCCACCCGCAGATCGTGAACAAGTGGAACACGGCCCTGATCGGGCTGATGACCTACTTCCGCGAGGCTGTGGTGAACACGCAGGAGCTGCTGGACCTGCTGGTCAAGTGCGAGAACAAGATCCAGACCCGCATCAAGATCGGCCTGAACTCCAAGATGCCCAGCCGCTTCCCGCCGGTGGTCTTCTACACCCCCAAGGAGCTCGGGGGGCTGGGCATGCTCTCCATGGGCCACGTCCTCATCCCCCAGTCCGACCTCAGGTGAGGCGCCGCCCGCGGGCCGGGGGGTCACAGCCCTCCCGTCGCTTCCCCTCCCCTGACCCGCCTCCTCCTCCTCTCCCCCCCCACAGGTGGTCCAAGCAGACCGACGTGGGCATCACCCACTTCCGCTCGGGGATGAGCCACGAGGAGGACCAGCTGATCCCCAACTTGTACCGCTACATCCAGCCCTGGGAGAGCGAGTTCATCGACTCGCAGCGCGTGTGGGCCGAGTACGCGCTGAAGAGGCAGGAGGCGATCGCGCAGAACAGGTGTGTCTCGGGGGGCGGGGAGCCGGGCCTGGCAGGACCCCACGTCTCGGGCTGGCGGCAGAGTCGCCCTCCCGGCAGCCCTGCCCAGCTGCTAGCCAAGCCTCTGCCCTTCCCCGCCCAGGCGCCTGACCCTGGAGGACCTGGAGGACTCCTGGGACCGGGGCATCCCCCGCATCAACACCCTCTTCCAGAAGGACCGGCACACCCTGGCCTACGACAAGGGCTGGCGGGTCAGGACGGACTTCAAGCAGTATCAGGTAGGCGCCTGCGCGTCCCCGGCTGGACTGGCGGCTGCGCAGGCCACGAGGCCTCCCTGGCCCCCTCGGGGGATCTGCGGGGCCCCTCCCCGCCCAGCAGGGCTGCAGCCCACTTCCCTCTCCTCCTTCCCAGGTCCTGAAGCAGAACCCCTTCTGGTGGACGCACCAGCGGCACGACGGGAAGCTCTGGAACCTGAACAACTACCGCACGGACATGATCCAGGCGCTCGGTGGCGTGGAGGGCATCCTGGAGCACACGCTCTTCAAGGGCACCTACTTCCCCACCTGGGAGGGGCTCTTTTGGTACGGACCCCGTGGCCTGTGGCTCCTGCCTGGCAGAGACGGGGGTGGGGGGTGACTGGCCAGCCGGCCGGCCGGCAGCGCCAGCCCTGACCCGGACGTGCCCCTTTGACGCAGGGAAAAGGCCAGCGGCTTTGAGGAATCCATGAAGTGGAAGAAGCTGACCAACGCCCAGCGCTCCGGCCTCAACCAGATCCCCAACCGGCGGTTCACCCTCTGGTGGTCCCCCACCATCAACAGGGCCAACGTGAGTGCGGAGCCCCGGCCGGCTCCCCCTCGCCCGGGGCGTCTCGGCGCCCTTGCTCCATGGCTGCTCTCCTTCCCCTTGGGGGTTCCCGGTGCCGGGGGGCCTCCGGCACGCGCTCATTCCTCCCTCCGCCCTCCCTGCCCAGGTGTACGTGGGCTTCCAGGTGCAGCTGGACCTGACAGGCATCTTCATGCACGGCAAGATCCCCACCCTGAAGATCTCGCTCATCCAGATCTTCCGGGCCCACCTGTGGCAGAAGATCCACGAGAGCATCGTCATGGACTTGTGCCAGGTACGTGCGGGCAGGGCAGGAGCATGGCCAGCTGCCCCAGGCCTTGGGCCTGCCTCTGGCCGGCGGGCCCATCCAGCACTGCCGTGCCCGCGGTGGGGGGCGCTGCTGGCAGCCCGGCTCTCCCCCAGCCGTGCCGTGCCGTGCCAGAGGCTCCTTCTCCCTGCAGGTGTTCGACCAGGAGCTGGACGCTCTGGAGATTGAGACGGTGCAGAAGGAGACGATCCACCCCCGGAAGTCGTACAAGATGAACTCCTCCTGCGCGGACATCCTTCTGTTTGCCTCGTACAAGTGGAACGTCTCCCGGCCCTCGCTGCTGGCCGACTCCAAGTAAGTCTCACTCAGCCGGGGCCCGGTGAGGTGGGGGGGGGCTGCCTCCGCCCCCACCAACCGCTCCCTCCTGCGCAGGGACGTGATGGACAGCACCACCACCCAGAAGTACTGGATCGACATCCAGCTGCGCTGGGGCGACTACGACTCGCACGACATCGAGCGCTACGCCCGGGCCAAGTTCCTGGACTACACGACGGACAACATGAGCATCTACCCCTCGCCCACCGGCGTCCTCATCGCCATCGACCTGGCCTACAACCTGCACAGGTGAGCGCCGAGGACACATGGCCGGGGTGGGGCGGGGGCCTGCCCCCCCTTCCCCGGCTTCCGGAGGCGGACTGGTGCCAACACCCCCCTCTGAGCAGGGCCTGTGCGGCAGGTGGGGCCTCCCGTCCGATGTGGAGCTTTCACATACATTGCCTCCCAATTATGGACAGTGCCCCCCCCCCCCCGCAAGAGCTGCAGGCCTGGTGACGGCACGGAGGGACGCACCCCTTGACTGAGAGAGATTTAATAATCGACACTGGCGGTTGTTAATGTTTCTGCCACTATGCTTGTATTGTGTTGAGGTGTGTCGCTTTCACAGCTGTGCAGGGCCTTTAGCAGGGAGAGGAGAGAAATTAATGAAGCCATAACGAAGTGTGGGGTGGGGTCCAGCTATTGGGTGCCGGGGCTGGCTTGCCTCCCCGGGCTCTGAGACGTTTCTGTGCCCCCCCGCCCAGCGCCTACGGGAACTGGTTCCCTGGGAGCAAGCCCCTGATCCAGCAGGCCATGGCCAAGATCATGAAGGCGAACCCGGCCCTGTACGTGCTGCGCGAGCGGATCCGCAAGGGGCTACAGCTCTACTCCTCGGAGCCCACCGAGCCCTACCTGTCCTCGCAGAACTACGGGGAGCTGTTCTCCAACCAGATCATCTGGTTCGTGGACGACACCAACGTGTACAGGGTCACCATCCACAAGGTGAGGGCCTGGCCTGGCGTGGCGTGGCGTGGGCGGGGCTTCGGCGGGCTCGCTCCGCCCCCTCCATCCCAAGCGCCCTTGGCCGGCGGGGTGGAAGTGCTGCTCAGGCCGCCGATTTCTCTCCTAGACCTTCGAAGGGAACTTGACCACCAAGCCCATCAATGGGGCCATCTTCATCTTCAACCCCCGGACTGGGCAGCTCTTCCTGAAGATCATCCACACCTCGGTGTGGGCAGGGCAGAAGCGCCTGGGGCAGGTAAGGGGCTGGGGCCAGGAGTGGGCGCTTGAGTGGCCGGCCGGCCAGCCAGCCAGCCAGCCAGCCAGCCGGCCGGCTCACTGGGGCCCCCTGCTCTCCCCCGCAGCTGGCCAAGTGGAAGACGGCCGAGGAGGTGGCAGCCTTGATCCGGTCGCTGCCTGTGGAGGAGCAGCCGAAGCAGATCATCGTCACGCGGAAGGGCATGCTGGACCCCCTGGAGGTGGGCAGGGCCGGGTGGCCGTTCCCCAGCGAGGGGTGGCGGGTGGCAGGCCCTGCGCGGGCGCCTCCTCTGGGCTGCTGGGCCAGCAGGGGAGCCGGGCGCCCTGAGGCCTCCGCCATTCCTGAGCCGCCGGCCTCCCCCGCAGGTGCACTTGCTGGATTTCCCCAACATTGTGATCAAAGGCTCCGAGCTGCAGCTGCCCTTCCAGGCCTGCCTGAAGGTGGAGAAGTTTGGGGACCTCATCCTGAAGGCCACCGAGCCCCAGATGGTACTCTTCAACTTGTACGACGACTGGCTGAAGACGATCTCCTCCTACACGGTGAGGCTGGGGGGACGTGGCGGAGGTTCTGCCGGTGCAGCGCCCCGGCAGACACAGTCCCTCTGGGCAGCGGCCCACGGGTCCCCCGAAGCGGGGCGTCTTGGTGGCGTGCTCAGTGCCCTCCCGCGACTTGCAGGCCTTCTCCCGCCTCATCCTCATCCTCCGGGCCCTGCATGTGAACAACGACCGGGCCAAGGTCATCCTGAAGCCGGACAAGACCACCATCACGGAGCCGCACCACATCTGGCCCACCCTGACGGACGAGGAGTGGATCAAGGTGGAGGTGCAGCTGAAGGACCTCATCCTGGCCGACTACGGCAAGAAGAACAAGTGAGTGGCCGGGGCGGGACGGGGGGCGGGGGGTCCTCGTGCCTGCCTGGGCGATGCCGCTCCCGGCCGCACGCCTTCCCGTCTCCCTCTCCCCCGCCAGCGTGAACGTGGCTTCCCTGACGCAGTCCGAGATCCGCGACATCATCCTGGGCATGGAGATCTCGGCCCCCTCGCAGCAGCGGCAGCAGATCGCCGAGATCGAGAAGCAGACCAAGGAGCAGTCGCAGCTGACGGCCACCCAGACGCGGACGGTGAACAAGCACGGTGACGAGATCATCACCTCCACCACCAGCAACTACGAGACGCAGACCTTCTCCTCAAAGACGGAGTGGCGGGTCAGGTGAGCCTCGGCCCGCGTGGCCCAGGGGGCGGCCCCGGCCGCTCGGAGCCCCGCCCCCTGACCCCCTGCTGCCCCTCCCCCCCACAGGGCCATCTCCGCCGCCAACCTCCACCTGCGGACGAACCACATCTACGTCTCGTCCGACGACATCAAGGAGACCGGCTACACCTACATCCTCCCCAAGAACGTGCTGAAGAAGTTCATCTGCATCTCGGACCTGCGCGCCCAGGTGCCCCCCTGCCCCAGAGGGACGGGGCAAGCTTTGGCTCCCCACGGGCACCGGCGCCTCGCCCCCGCCCCGCTCCCCGCCGACCCCCTCGGCTCACCTGCCGCCGCTGCCCCAAGCACGGGCCGCCAGCGTTCCCGTTGCGGGGCGATTATTCCTGGGGAGACCAACTGGGGGAGAGCACACAGTCGACCCCCAAAGTGGGCAGAACAAGGACCACAAGCCCGCACTGCGGAAACGGTCATTACGGCGTGGCCGCAGCCTTGCCAGAAATTGGCACCATTCCCAAGCAAACGTGTTCTTGGTAGCAACTGAGGATCGAAAAGGTCTCCGATACTTTTTGTGCCTCTGTCCTGCCCCTCCCACCCTTTGGGCTTTTGGGGACGCTGCGTTCGGCCGAGCCCTTTGGTCAGTCTTGCTCACTCCTTGGCCTTCTCCAATTGCGCGGGATTTCCCGGATGCGCCCCAAAGGCCCCCTCATTTCAGACTTGGTGTAAAGCTCTTTGTTGGGGGGGTCCTCATGCCCACACGTGCCTGGGTTTCCTCTCCACCCCAGATTGCCGGTTACCTGTACGGAGTGAGCCCCCCGGACAACCCGCAGGTGAAGGAGATCCGGTGCATCGTGATGGTGCCGCAGTGGGGCACCCACCAGACCGTTCACCTCCCTGGGCAGCTGCCGCAGCACGAGTACCTCAAGGTTGGTCTTGGGGGCACCCTGAGCATGGCGTTTGGGGCGGGGCAGGTGTCCCTTTGTTCTGGGCAGAGGAATCGGGCCGCTCTTTCGCGGAAGGACCACGCAGCCCCCAGACTCCGCTCTCGCTGCCCCCTTTGCGGGGGACGTCACTCCCCTCTTGGCCACACACTGCTCAGTCGCTGCCGCCGCCGCCGCCACCCTGGGCTTGGTGGCGCCCTCGAGGCCCTTCGGAAGAGCCGCCCACCACCGACTCTGCTTTTTGACCCCTCCTGTAGGAGATGGAGCCCCTGGGGTGGATCCACACCCAGCCGAACGAGTCTCCCCAGCTCTCCCCGCAGGACGTCACCACCCACGCCAAAGTCATGGCCGAGAACCCCTCCTGGGACGGGGAGAAGACCATCATCATCACCTGCAGGTCAGTGCGCTGGAGCGGGAGCGGGGCCTGGCAGTCCCGCGGGCGCCGAGCTCTGAGCCGCCAGGCCAGGCCAGGCCAGGCCAGGCCAGGCCAGGCCAGGCCAGGCCAGGCCAGGGCGCGAGAGGGTGGCCTCATGCCTGGGGACCCGCGCCTCCCTCACCGAGCCTCAGCCCAGTCCCTTTCCACCGAGCAGTTTCACCCCGGGCTCCTGCACCTTGACGGCCTACAAGCTGACCCCCAGCGGCTACGAGTGGGGCCGGCAGAACACGGACAAGGGCAACAACCCCAAGGGCTACCTGCCCTCCCACTACGAGAGGGTGCAGATGCTGCTCTCGGACCGCTTCCTGGGCTTCTTCATGGTGCCAGCCCAGAGCTCCTGGAACTACAACTTCATGGGTGAGTGGGGGTGAGCCGTGGGGGGGGGGCTCCTCACCCGGCCCAGGCAAGCCCCCTCCTCTCATCTTGGTCCGCCTGCCTCTGCATCCAGACAGAGCCAATCTAGTCACGCTTCCAGCGGTCCCCTTTAAGTCCCATTGATCCTGCTGGGTCTGCTTGGCAGTCTGACCCGGCCCCCTATTTTTCCTCCGGTCCGGCGCTCGTGGCGCTGAGGTGCTGTGTTCCCGACACGTTGTCCCGGGATGGGAGGGGTGAGGAAGGGGCCCGGAAAGCTGGCCTGTGCTGGCCTCCTTTGGTCCTGCCTTCGTGACCCACACTTCCCGTGGGGCAGGAAGCAGCCGCTTCACGGCTGAGAAGGTGGGTTTGGGGGTGAGGCTGGGCAGAGGAGGTCTCGGGGCGGTTTGCAGTGACTTTCCTAGATTCGGACAATCCAGGCACCCGTCCGGATTCTCCCCCCGGATCAGGTGGGGTCAGGCACTGTGGGCTTTCCCGAAGCACGCTGGGAGCCCGGTGCCGCTTTGGGGGGCGGCCGCGGTGACCCGCTTGTGTCGTGTTCCAGGCGTGCGCCACGACCCGAACATGAAGTACGAGCTGCAGCTGGCCAACCCCAAGGAGTTCTACCACGAGGTCCACCGCCCGTCCCACTTCCTCAACTTCGCCCTCCTCCAGGAAGGAGAGGTCTACTCGGCCGACCGCGAGGACCTCTATGCCTAGGGGCGTCTTGCCCGGAGCACCCCATAGCGCCCCCCATAGCCCTGCCCGCCCGTCGTTCGCCGTCTGTGTGGGGCCGCTCCGCCAGCCCGCGTGCGTTTGTGTGTATAGTTTCTGCCCGGACCGGAGCTGTTTGCGACCCTCGGATAATAAAGTTTTGTACAAAGTGGAGCTCTCTGTCCTGCTTTCCTGGGGGGCTGCGGGGCCGAACGCGCATTCCAGGCCGCTCGCCAGCAGGACCCCCG
>NW_025335588.1:856280-891963 GCF_004798865.1 Varanus komodoensis
CGCCGCGCCGCGCCGCGCCGCGCCGCCTCAGGGCCGGGAGGGACGCGTAGGCCGCGCTCGGCCCAGGCGCCCCGCTCGCTCCGCTGCCCGTCCTTGCAGGGCGCCGAGGAGGGACCCGCCGCCGGCCCGGGGGGCGACGGCTGCCTGCGGAGCCGCCTGGCGCAGCTCGAGGAGGAGAACCGCGGCCTGGTGGCGCAGCTGGCCGAGCGCCGGGCGCAGGCAGGTGAGCGGCCCGGGGCCCCTCGCTCCTTCCCTCCGTCCTCGCCTCGTCCGCCGGGCGGGAGACGCGCGCCGGGCCCGCTTGGCGCGCTGCCTGCGCCGGCTCGTGATTGCGCTCGGGACTTTTCTGGCGGGCTCCTCCCGAATTGCCTCCCGCAATAAAGCGGAGCATAAAACAGTACAGAACGCACTGGGCATAAATTGACTTACAGTACTAAAAAGGACCTTTGGTACAATTGCCGGCACGAACCAGAGCCGACCGGTAAGGCCGTAATTGGGAAGGCTGGGTTGAACAAACATGCTTTCAGGACGGTTCTGCTGTCTAAACCTTTTTATTCCTGAAATACAAACAAACCAACCCCAGTGCATTTAACATACAAGCATTAAGTAAGGACAGTAATCATTATTCTACTGCGCTTCCTAGCAGCAGAACCAGGAATGCATGTCAAATAAAAGAAGAAAAAAAAACTCCGGTTTTTTGGAGTTTGGAGTTTTCCTTGTTGCTTTAAGTGAATCCTATTGATTCTGTTCCTCTAACGTTATTTTCTAAATTTTATTTACTATCCTTTTCATCCACATATTTTGTTTTTTCTTTCCTATAATCATAGCTTTAAATTTTATGTAATCCCTGCATTCACTCCTTTTTCTCTCTTCCGGCATTCCAAGTGAATCGCATTATATCAAGTTAGACTTCAGGGCATTCCTGGAAGCACTCTGGGAGGGGGGCTGGCGGACCCCTGATGGCTACCCCTTGGGAAGCAGTGCAGAGGCTGAATTCTGCCCCGTGCCTAGCGTGAGCCTCCTTGAGGCCTTAAACTGAAAGCAAAACCAGTGAGAAAGGTTGCAACGCTTTTCTTTTTAGCTCTCGCTTTTCTTTTTAGCTCTCGCTTTTCTTTTTAGCTCTCAGGCTTCCCTTTCGCTTCTTGGTGGGTGACAGCGTGCCTAGTTTAAACCGGTTTGGCTCCAGGCCAGCCTGCTCCAAGGCCTTCCTTGCTTCAGTCGTGTGCCATCCGTGGCAACGAAAGTCTTGGGCAGGGCGAGGAGACACATTTGAAAAATAATTGCCGGAGAACGAGCCTCTTACACCTTTAGTTTGGTTAAGGCCCTGAGATTTTTTGCTGGTGTTTTAGAATACCTGACCTCGCAATGGGAAGTTCCACAGGTACGGCACCTGTGCAGGTGTGTTTCCCTTGGAATGAGGTCAGCGTAGGCATTCGGTGTGTTGCAACTCCGTATTTTATTTACAGCTGTGTAAGTTGAGCCTGGGTGGGGACCCAGCTTAAAAGACTCCAGCTGGCAGGCAGGTCCAGCACCCGATACTATCTCGAAAGGGCAGTGTCGAAATGCCCTTTGCATACCAGCTGGACGCTCAGCTCCCACTGCCCCGGGTCTTCCTCTGTCTCAAATATTCAGCATTTTCCCTTTCATGCAGATGCCCAGATGCATCAGTTTGGCTGGGGCACAGTGGGCGGGGGAGGAAGCCTCTTTTTGGTACTGTTTGGAGCTGATGGCGCAATCAGCCAGTCTTGCTAGTGGAAGGAAAGTCCTTGGCAGCTATTCCAGGTCAGCAGTATGTGTGGCTCTGTTTACCCTTTCTGGTCCGCGCTTCCCGTCTAGCTACAGCATAGCCCAATCTGGTTTCTCAGTTCCCTTCCCACCCCAGCCCCAAGGCGGTTTCCAGTTGCAAGCGGCCGAGCTTGAGTGGAATGAAGCGGAGCCCAGAGCCAGTAAAACAACACTCTCCAAACGGAGGAAAGGAAACTGAAGTCCCGTGTTCCCTCCATGCTCTGTGAAAGCCACATGCTCAGTGGCAGGATGAGGCGTTTCGCTTTGTTCATGCAAATCCCCTCGTGTTTGTATGAATAAAGCCAAAGGCCTGGAGGGTGTGGGGACGCCTTGGAGTGCAGCTCCCAGAGTTCCTGACCATTGGTCGCGTTGCCGGGCCTGATGGGAGCTGTAGTCTGAAGCGTCCATGCAGAGAGCGCCACTGCAACTGCCCGGGGAAGTCCATCCTGTGTGGGAGGTGGCAGAGCAGACACTGGGAAAGCGTTAACTCGGCGAAGCGCTGCAGTGAGAGTGCTCGGATTGCATGCGCAGGAGCATCGCGGGGACCTGGGATTGTTGCGATGGGCTGAGCCCCCCGAGCAGGGAGCCGGCCGAGGGTTGCCGCCCTGGGACCGCTACCTGCCGTTCTCTCCTGGCTGCACCCAGATAGCACCTGGAGCAAGGAGAGGGAGGTGATGCTGCGGCTCAAGGAGGTGGTGGATAAGCAGCGCGATGAGATCCGCCAGCAGGCCCGAGACATCCTCTCCCGGACCCGGGACGCGGAAGCGGTAAGGCTTGTCCTGGCTGTGGGGCGGGAGGGAGGGGGTGCTCCGGGGGGACACGGGGGCTGTGGGCCTCTCCCGCGGTCTGGTTGAGCGGGGTGCTGCGTGTTTTGCTACTCAGCTGCAGGAGCAGCTCGGCCGCTTCATGTCCGTGAACGAAGAGCTCCGCCGCAAGCTGGCTGTAGTGCAGGCGCAGCTCAGGAGCGCCCTGGATCAGAAGGAGGAGCTGGACAGCCTGCTGCTGGAGGCCCGCCGGGAGGCTGAGGGGCTGCGTGGGTCCGTGGCCACCCCAGAGCCATCCAGGATGGATGCCATGGTGAGAGGGGCTGAGAACGAGGGCCCTCCTCCATGAGGTGGGCGTGCCTGGGCTTCCAGAGGGGGATCGTGGCATCCTGCAGAGCTGCTGCTCCTCCTCATGGTCTTAGTGGCAACAAGCTTCTAGTCCTCTGTGAGCAGCCGTGGCCTGCCTAGAATGGCCCAGTGAACTCTTGCAGCGTACGGGCTGCCAGGAGGGGCTCCGCAGGCGGCCACGTGGGCCGTTGTGCTGCGCCGGGGAGGGGCCCTTTCGTGAACAGACTCTGGCTTTCCAGAAATTGGGCATTTGGGGGTGGTCTGCAGCCTCTCGGAGGCTGGGATGGCAGCTCATCTCTTCCCCGCTTTTCCCAGGAGGGCACCGAGGTGGTCGCGACGTTGAGCAGGGGGCTGCCTGGACGGGGCTCCTTCTCCCGGGAAGAGCTGCAGCAGATCCTGCAGGAGCGCAACGAGCTGAAGACCAACCTCTTCCTGGTGCAGGAGGAGCTGGCCTTTTACCAGCGGTCAGTCCTGGCAGAGGTCCGGGTGGTGTGGGGAAGGCCCGGGGCTCCGCTTCCCGTGACGGAGAGGTTCCCAGCACCAGTGTTCCCGGGCAGGGGCAAGACGGAGGTCGTGGCGCCTCCCCGGCCCCCTTTCCCTCAGCCGCCTGTCATTTGGTGACTTTGGGGAGCTTTTCCCCCTCACACAAGACGGAAGTGCCTCTCTGAAGGCCGAGTCACTGGCAGGCACTGCCTTAAGTGAAACCATGCCGGTATTTTTGGTCCCTGAATGCCAAATGGGGAGCCAGCCCTTGCTGAAGAGGTTTCATGCCCTCAGCCTAGACCAGCCACGAAAACAGGTGGGCAGGCTTGCGAGACTTTGTGGTGGGGGATCCCATCCCTCGGAAGCTCCCTGGAGCCCAGCTGTTCTGTCTCCCTGTCCTGCAGGGAACTGCTGAATGACCAGCGGATCCCGAGCATCCTCCTGCGCGCTGTGAAGTCCACCATCAAGAAGCAGCGCCGGAAGATCCGGGCCAAGATGCTGGGGACTGCGGAAGACCAGGAGAGCAGGCAAGGGGCGCTGTGGGGCTGCTCGGCCCCTCTGTGTAAGGTCTGGACGGGCTGGGGAAGGCCCGCTTGCTTGCTTTGGCTTTAGGCCAGGCTGGAGCAGGGGACCGAGCTCTCTTCCGCCCCGACAACGCAAGGAGACCCCTCTGCGTTGCAGCTCCTGGGGGGACCCCCACCCTTGCGTGCAAGTTTCTGACCCATGCTGCTGTTTGGCCCTGTGTTGCAGCGAGGAGGAGGCGGAGGAGTGGCTGATGGGCCCCGCGGACGCTGTGGATGGCCACCTGCCCGAGCCCGGAATTAGGAGCTTGTAAGTCTGCTGCGCCGGCCTGCTGGGGGACAGTGGCGTTCGGAGCAGGAGGGTGGGCGGCCCGTCTTGGGGGAAGGAATCGGCCTTTTGCGGACGGACGCCCGTGTTCAGCCCCGGAAACTGCCTGCGGCCAGTCCAAGGCAACCGGGCGCCAGGGGCCCGTCCCTGGTGGGCAGGAGCATCGCCTTGCCCTGGCGAACCTTTCGCCTGCACGGGCATCCTCGAAGCTGGCACCGTCACAGTGCCGTCCCGCTGGCCCGGCTGCCCCGGCAGAGGCCGTCCGCTGAGCTGGGAGGATGGTTTGCGGTCCCCTCAGTTCCGCGGAGCACAGGGGCTTCCCTCGAACCAGCCTGTGGTGCGGCGCGCATGGCCCTTCCCTGCCCAAGAGCCGGGCCAGCCCGGGCAGGGAGGCGGAGGTACTTCCTGCCCTGGGGAGGAAGAAAGAACCGTGGGGCGCGGCGGGTTATTCTCCCTGCCACGCAGGGATCCGTGTGCACCTTCCTCGGGCGCACAGCGTAAGGAGGATGCAGCTCCGCCAGAATAGCCCCGGCAGGGCAGCCTACCCTCGCTGGCAGCACAGCCGCACCCGCACCTGTTGGTCTGTCCAGTTTTAGCCTGTGGTATCGCCAAAGCAGCAAAAGCAGCACAGCGGAAGGCGGCTCTGGAGCCTGGGAGATCGTCAACCCGCGAGACACGTGTCCGAAGGAGGGCGAAGGGGAGCCGGAGCAGCAAGCGCCTTCCTGTAGCTCCAGCTCTCCCGGCGGAGCCTCATCCCTCGCCTGAGCCGGGCCGCCAGTCGGATCCGGGGCAGCGCCCTGCTGGGGCTGGCCACACGCTGCCGGAGCTCCGGCCCCATGGCCCTGGCACAGTCCAGCCAGGTTGGAGAGGGGCCGCATGGGCCGCGGGGGAAGGTCGAAGGCACCCCTCCCCGCATTGGCTCGCCTCTCACGGGCCAGCGTGAGGCCGCAGCCGGCACCAGAGCGGGGGCGCGTGGCGGGGGGAGAGGAGGTGCTTGCAAGCGCTGAGGAGCGGCAGGACAGCAGTAGCTGGGTGTGCCAGGGCGGTCCCCTCGCACAGGTGTGTGCAAGCCCGGCCTCCTTTGCTCTGCGTAGTGTGCAGACGTGGGAGAAGACGTGGGTGTCCCAGGGCACGGATTCCTGCCAGCTGCAGAGAGCAGAGCCAGGGAGAAGCCGGGCTGCTTTGTCTATTAGGTGAGGGGATTCCGCATGGACTGTGTCAGGCCCTTTGGGGATGTGGAGGGCAGAAGCGCTGTCTGAGCTGCCCCCCGATCCAGTTCAGAAATGGGTGCCTGGCTGGCCGAGCGGGCAGGTGGGCTCATGATTACATCTCAAAGTGTCTCCCGACCTGGTGCCTCTGCTTGGGAATATGCCTATGGAAAGGACCGTTATTCCGCTGGCCTGCAGGCGTATCCGGTGCTGAACGTTAACATCTGGATAGACAGAATGCTAAACGTGGGACGGGGCAGGCGGGCCGCCCTCGCCTGTCCAGCGCAGCCACAGGCGCCGTCGCCACAGCCGGTGCAGGAGGGCCCCTTCCCCGTCTGCGCTGCCGTTCCCGGGACCAGCTCTGCGCTCTATGTCGGGAACGAGGCCTGCGAGGAAACGCATCTGGCCAGTGGAGGATCCCGGGCAACGGGGCCCCTTCGGATCCCCGCACGCTTGGAAATGGATTGGGAGCCCGTGGAAAGCTTTTCTGTTAAGACTGCCAACCTGGTGTCCCAGCAGCCTTAATCTGGACATACGTGGAGACATGCAATTATGATGGGTTGTAGTTGTACACAACAGACAGTGGTGGATTCTGGGCAGGCACGGAAACCCAGACAATGCGCAGCCATGGTGATTCTTCAGTTGGTTTCTGAAATGCATCTCCAATTTCTGGCTTCAAAATACCATCTGCTTAATTTGAAATCAGCTGTTTGAAATTACTGGGTTTGAGCCAGCCTCAGCTAAGTTGAATGTTGTGTGTGGTATTTTGCTTTTGCTGTGAGGGCTGATCTAATATCTGAGCAAGTACCAGGGCCTCCCAATCGCTAGCCAATCACTTCCTTCAGAACAGTTCTAACAGGCATAATAACTTCATGAGGACTAGAGATTTTCTTTCTCTTTAAACCAAATGAAAGGTGAACTTGACAGAGTCCCAAAGGCCAGAGGACCCTGCTTGGCATGTGCTACACTTGCAAGAAGCAACAGTGCTTCCACCCCAAGAGGGCTGCTTTCAGCATCCGTTTCAGGCTGGGCATGGATTGGAGTCCCTAAAACCTGCCACAGCCAAGCTCAGAGGAGGATGCTTCCAGGCCGGTGCAAGGACCAGGGTCCTCCAGGGACTTGACAGAAAGCTGCTTCTCAGCTAAACCCTTTCTGAAACTTGGGGAGTTTCCAAGAGTTCAGCCTTCTGCGAAGTGTGTGCTCTGCCGGGGTGCTTTCCTAAAGGCTGAGCAAGTGGCCGGTCCTCATTGTTCCATTTAAAGAGGAACTTGGGGGGAAGCCGCCCTGCACGAGCCAGGAGGCTGGTCAGCCAGGCACCGTAGCGCTAGGCCACCTGGTTCCCTCCAGAGCGCTGGGGCTACAGCTGTGTGCGCCCATGGAATTCTGGGATGTCCAGTGGGGATGCACGGACAGGCATTGGCATCTCTCTGGGGTTTCTGGCAGGGCTTTTCCAGCCCTGAGCCGAGTACCAGCCCTTTGGCAAGGCCCAGGGGCACCATCTGGGGGCCTCTGGATGCGCCAAAGGGGGGCTGCTCCCCCCACCTGAGCTGCTAGGCCACCCGAGGAAGGGCCACGCTTCCGAGGGGGGCAGCTTTCCCCTGGTCCCAAACCCCCCCCCCCCCCACCTAGTCACGCAATTCCCTGGAAAGGCTTGGCGGAGGGGCCGGCGCTGGTCCGTGCCGTGTCAGAATGGACGGGCTGGCTGGATGCGGCTGGATTTCTCTGGGGCAGCGGGAAATCTTTGAACTGAGCTTCTGTTTGGGCAGGAAAAAAGGTGTTTCCTGTGCTTTTGCTGACATGGAGGTCCCGCAGAACAGCCTAGGGAGGGAGGGGCAGCCCTGGCGCTGCCTGCCCTTCGGGGTAGGATGCCCGGGCAGGCTGACAGGGGCTGAAGCCCCGATTTGGGCACCGGGAGCTGGTGGTGGGCCCCCCAGCATCATCGCGCAGGACGAGCACCTGGGGACCTCTGGGAGGAAGGCCTGCCCTCCCACGGCCCTTCAGCACGGCTGATGGGCATTGTAGGCCAGAACCTCTGGAGAGCTCCCTCTCCCCGGTTGTAAAGGGGGCACGTTCCTCGATTCCCCACTGTGGAACTGCTGGGGGCCCCTGGGAGACACCCCCCCCATCGGGGCCGCCCATCGGGCTGGGATGCGAGTGACGAGCCCCAGGAGTTCCCAGGAAGGCGTGTGGGATAGGCACCCTCCTCCCACCTCGAAAGTCCTTCCCAGAAGTCCCGTGGCCGCCCCCCCATTCCCCTGAGGCCAAAAATAGTTCGGGGGGCTCTCTTGGCGTGTCCTGCCCTCTGGCCACCCAGCCGCTGGTGAGCTTCCTCAGGAAAGCCGAGGAGGAAGTGAGGGAGGGCCAGGCGAGGCGCAGCCCGGCGCCAGGGGGGGAGCCTGCAGAGCCCGTGTGGCCGCGGCCTGGGCAGCCACTCCTGGCCGGCGTGCGGGCGATGGACCGCCTGCCACCGCCGCTGCCGCTGCTGCTGCTGCTCTGCCTCCAGGTCCGGGGCTCCGGTGGAGGGAGCGGCGCCCCTGAGCTGGACCCCGTGGGGAGGCACGTCTGCCGCTCCAGCAGGTAGCCCCTCTCGGGCCAGGGCAGGGGCGGTGCGGGGAGCTACCTCCAGGCCTGCCGCCAGCTGGGCCGGGCCCCTCGGCCCCCACACGGCTCGGCCCCCAGCCGGGGGGCTTTCTCACGGCCCGGCGAGCTCCTGGCTCTGCCGCGGAGCATTGGTAGGTCGAGGCGGCCCGTCCAGCCCGGAGCAAAGCGGGTCCCTGAAGGGCCAGGGTTCCCGAGGTGCCGGGGGCCATGGAGGCAGCCGGGCCACCCCTCTGCTCTGCCCGGATGGAGATGTGGGGAGGGGGGAGGCAGGGCAGTATCGAGGGAGGGGGGCTGCTCAGGCTCCCAGACTGAATCAGACTTGGGCAAGACCCACTGAAGTCTGTGGGGCGAACGGGGTGGGGGTTCCCCTCCGGCGTTTTCAGCTTCCCTCCGCGCATTGTCCTGTGCTTCCTGCCGCCTGCGCCTGCGGTCTCGCCTGGTGCTGCTCGGGCCCCAGCGTGCTTGCAAAGCCCAAACCCGGCCACTTCTCCAGCAGCATGGGGGGCTCGGCCACAGGGGGCACCCCCTCCCATGGCAGCTTGGTCTAGAGAGCTCCCCTGCAGCGCTACCAGAGAAGGGATGCCCCGGGCGACTGGGGCCGCGTCATCTGGAGGGGGCGTGTGGCGGGCAAGGGGGCTCCTGCTGACCATCCGTTTCTCCCCCGCCAGCCAGCCGCCTGTCTTCACCTGCTGCTCCGGCTGGAAGCAAGAGGGCCGCGAATGCCCCACTGGTAAGCCCGGCCCGGCCCAGCGCCTGCCGGGGTCCCCGGCCTTGCGGGGAGCTTCCGGCGGGGTCCGTGCCCCCGGGATGGGGCGCCACAGCCATGCACCTTCCTGGTGGAAGGGAATTGGGCTACTCCGCCCCTGGAGCCGCACGCAGGGCGGCCAACCTGGAGAGCCCCGTGCCCCTTCGGCACGATGAGGAGGGAGGGGAGTTGGGGACCTGGGCCGGCGTCTCCCTCAGTGGACGAGGGGGTGGCTGTGGCCGCCCCCCTGGCTGGCCACCCTCCAGGGAGCTCGCTGGCCCGCAGGCTGGGGGCGAAGGGTCTCACCACCCGCTCGCGTCTCTGCCACTCCAGCGCTGTGCGAAGGGGACGAGGCCTGCCGTGGGGACGAGGTGTGTGTCCGGCCGGGCGTGTGCCGCTGCCGGCCAGGCTTCTTCGGGGCCGGCTGTGCCACACGTGAGTGTCGTCCTGGGGTGGGCGCGTGAGGTCCCCGACTACGGTGGCGGTTGGGGTGCAGCCTCGCCCGCTTGCCGGCCGGCCGACGGCTCCTGGCTCGGACTTGTAGGCCTCCGGGACGGGTCCTGCAGGGCTGGAGAGAGCCTCCGCCCGCCCGCCCACCTGGCCCCACCACCCCGTTCCGCTCTCCCCGCAGGCTGCCCCGGCCAGTTCTGGGGGCCCGACTGCAAGGAGAGCTGCCACTGCCACCCCGATGGGACGTGTGACCCCGCCGGAGGAACCTGCAGCTGCCACCCGGGCCGCTGGGGGCCGCTCTGCCAGTTCGCCTGCGCCTGTGGCCCCCGCGGCCACTGCGACCCGCTCTCGGGGGCCTGCCGCTGCCGGCCGGGCTGGTGGGGACCCGAGTGCCGGCGGCAGTGCCTGTGCGACCAGGCCGGCTCCCGCTGCGACCCGGGCACGGGCCGCTGCCTCTGCCACCGAGGCCGCTGGGGCCGGCGATGCTCCTTCGCCTGCAGCTGCAACGGCTCCCCCTGCGCCCAGCAGAGCGGCCGCTGCGAGTGTCGCTCAGGGCTGTGGGGGGCCGCCTGCCAGAACCCCTGCCAGTGCCGGCATGGGACCTGCGCCCCGCAGGACGGGCGCTGCGCCTGCGACGCCGGCTACCGGGGCCCCAGCTGCTCGGAGCCCTGCCCGGCCGGGAGCTTCGGGCCCCGCTGCAAGAGCCGGTGAGGGGCCCCACTGGGAACCGAGGCTGGGAGGGGGCTTGCGGTGGGCTCTGCGCCTGCCCCACGCTGGGCTGCAGGGCTCCCACCGCCCTGAGGGCTGCAGGGCTCAGGCTCCAGTGCCCCCATGCAGGGGGAGTGGGGAAGGGCTCCAGGCCATCTCAGTGCTTCCCATGGCACTCGGCACACGGAGGCAAAGCAGGCACTGCTTGGGATTGGGAGGACTTCGCTGATGCTCTGAGCATCCGTGTTGCTTGATGAAGAATTCTGTGTTCCTGGAAAGCCTGCGCAGTTTCTGGTGCCAGGCTGGCTCTTCAGAAGAGTTTGTTTGGCCATCCCGGGTGGGAGGTGCGTGGGGGCACCACACGGCCTGAGCTGCCTGAACGCGGCTGCCGGACACTCACGGCCCTCCCTCTGGCACAGGTGTGGCCACTGCAAGGACCCGTCCTCCTGCTCCCCGGTGAACGGATCCTGTCCAGAGTGTGAACCCGGCTGGATGGGGGCCGACTGCCAGCGGCTTTGCCCCCCGGGCCGCCATGGGGAGAACTGCAGCCAGCCCTGCCCCCGCTGCTTCCGAGGGGAGCCCTGTCACCCGGAGACGGGCGCCTGCCAGAGCTGCGAAGCTGGCCTGCAAGGGCCCAGGTGGGGGCCATGCTGGGGGTTGTGCTGGGCACCTCAGGCCTCCTGCTTGCAGCTGGGAGCCATGGGGTGGGAGAGGCCTGTGGCCTGGGGGGCCATCCCGCAGCTCTGCTGAAGGGCAGGGGGGCTGTTCAACGGAGCCCGCCTGGCCCTTCTCCCCCAGAGAGCCCCCCCTCCCCGCTGCCCAGCTTCCAGGCAGGAGGTGCCGGTGATCCGGCCAGGAAGCCCCCTGCCCTCACCCCTGCACTTCCCCACAGATGCGAGGACCCCTGCCCTGCGGGACTCTTTGGGGCCGGCTGCCAGTTCCGCTGCCCCGACTGTGCCAACGGGAGCTGCGACCCAGCCTCTGGGGCGTGCGTCTGCCAGGCCGGGTTCTGGGGCGCCAGGTAGGGGCACCGGGGCAGCTGCCGGGGGGAGTGGGGGCCCGGAGCGGCTGCAGCAGGCCCACCCCGTGTCGCTCTTTTCCTTCGCAGCTGCAACCGGACCTGCCCTGCCGGCCTGCACGGCCCCAACTGCTCAGCGCCCTGCCAGTGCCCAGGGGGCGCATGCCACCCCGCCTCGGGGGCCTGCCAGGGGGGTAGGTCCCCCCACCTGTCCTCCGGAGGGGGTCGCGTCTGCTGGGGGGTGCTGTGGGCAAAGGGTTCCCCCTCCGGACATCTCTGTCTCCGCAGGAGCCCGGCTCCAAGGGGCGCTCCTCCCGGCCATCCTGGTCCCTCTGCTGCTGCTCCTGCTGCTCGGCCTCGCCTGCTACTGCTGCTGCTGCTCCAAGCCGGCCCTGGCGGACCCCGGCAGCAGGTACCAGCCGGGCTGCCCCCAGAAGCCCTCCTGCAGGGGCCACTGGCGCCCGGACCCCCCCCCCCCGTGAAAAGCAGCGCCAGATTTTGACACAGTGCCGCTGGCCGGCCTCAGGACTGCGCGCGTCCTGCACACAGGAAATTCGTCTTTGGACGGATCCTGCCCTGCTGGGCCCTGCCACATTTGCTCTCTTTCCGCAAGGATGGAGAAGAGCAGGCCTGGGGAGGCTGCAGGCCTGGTGGCACCCCTGTTGGCACTCCCCTGCCTGAAGTGCAGCGACCCAGGCCGATTTCTTTGGAGACTGCGAACTGGGCCTGAAGCACCGCTCCGTGCTGGCCGGGGGGAAGCGCGCGGGGGTCTCGTCTCCTCCTGGGCCCCGGCACCCCCGGAGCCCCTCGCACGCGCCCCGGTGAGACCCCTGTCCTGTCCTGTCCTGTCCGTTTCCTCTGCAGGGCGGCAGCGGTGGCGGAGGGGGACCCGCTTGCCCGGGCGAAGCGCCACGTGCTGGGGACGCTGGCCGATCTCCGTGCCGCCTCGCCTTGCTTCTCCCTGGGGAGCTACCGGGTGCCGGGAGTCACAGGTGAGGAGGGGGTGGGTGCCTGGGCCGCGTCCCCCGCCCTCTGCCTGCTCCCCAGTTCCTGTAACACGAGGGGGGCTCGACCCCAGTCTTGCCCAGGGGGCAGAAAAAGGGGGACGGGCCACAGAGGGGAGGCTGGGGCAGGTAACCCCCGGGGGGCACAGACAGGGACCCCCCCGGCATCCTGCGGCTCACGGCCCGCCTGGTCCCCCTTCCTGTGTTTCCTCCCGCTGTGGCGCTGGCTGAGCAGTCTCCCACCACGACACCGAGATGCCCTTCAACCCCAGCTTCATCGAGCCCCCCTCGGCCGCCTGGCCCTCCGACAGCTCCTTCGACACCGATGAGGACGAGGAGGGGGGCTCGGCTTGCCCCCTCCCTGCCGGCGAAGGTAGGACTGCATCCGCACACCTCCCCTGCATGGGGGCCCTCCCTGCACCCCACAGCCACCCACAGCACCTCCCCCCACTGCGGAACTTGCTCTCCATTCGGCGAGGAAGGCGTGGGCACGAACCCGGGTAGTCTCAGTTCGAGGACTGCTCCCTCTCGGGTGCCTGAACAGCGGGAAGGGACCTGAGGACCACTCGGGGCTGTGCTCTGACCCCAGCCGTGTCTTTCTCCGCCACAGACCCGGAGCGCCAGACGGGCTTCCTGCCGGAGGTGCGGCCCCCGAGCCCGGAGCCCTTCTCCATCCCTCGCACCTCCAGCGTGGCCAAGGCCAAGCGGCCCTCGGTGTCCTTCGCGGAGGGGACTCGCTTCGGCCCACAGAGCCCCAGGCACTCCGTGGAGGCCCCCACCACCCCGCACGATGCCCTGGGCAGCTGCTACGAGAACGTGGAGGCCAGAGGCTGGGCGGACGAGAGCCCCCGGGGGGGCCTGTGCCACACCCCCGCCGGCCACCGGAAGGGCACCGCCGGCTCCCGCCTCGTGGCCCAGAGGGTGGAGGCCCTCGAGGCGACCACCAGAGCCCACGGCCACGAGCCCAGCAGCGTCACCACCATCTACGTTGCCGTGGGCAAGGCCGGGCCGGGCGGCGAGGGCCCTGTGCAGGCGCTCCTGCAGCGCCTGGGCAGCCTGCGGAGAGCCAGGCCCGTCTCCCGGGAGGAGCCCCGGCCAAGAAGGCCCCCCGAGGGCCTCCAGAGGGCACCGTGGGGGGCGCCTGCCTCGCACCGGCTGCAGCCCCCTGGCCTCAGCCCCTCGCCCGACGTGGCGGAGTTGGAGGCGGGGGGCCAGGGCCCCCTGGGAGGCGCACCGGCCCCTGTGGGTGAGGGACCTGGGGAGAGCGGCGGTGCCCAGGCTTCCCCAAGCCCCAGCCAGCTGGAGATGCAGGCCGGAGGGCTGGACTCCGAGGAGGGGCAGGAGCCCCAGTACGAGAACGTTTGCCGCTGGTCCGGCTCTCCGTAGCCCCCAAGACGCCGGAGGAAGGGCACGCGGAGGTGTGGGGAGACCCCACCGGAGTGGGCGGGCTCCGTCCGCAGCGCTGCTGCCAAAGTGACCGGGCCCGTCATTCCTCCACCGGCAGAAGGTGGGCTTCCCTTGGACTTCTCCGCTCTTCTGAGTGCCCCGCGGCTGCCGGGTCCGCCCTGTGTCGTCGACGGGCCCCGGCAGGCCTCTGCCCCGGCATAAATGTCCGTGCAGCCGATTTCCTCGTTGCCAAAAGAGGGAACGTGCCGGACTGGATCGGAAGAGCCGTCGGAGGGGTTCCCCCGTGAAGCCCCAGCCCTCCCGGAGGCACCTCCGCCCCACAGCAGTGGGCTCTCGTTCTTAATAAACAGACAGCTCAGCTCATTTTCGTGATGACTCTGATGGGAAAAGTTTCTGCCGGCCGCCGTCGTTCTGCGCAGTTCTGCTGGCGCAGCTAAACTGGACAGCTTAAGGAAGAGAAGGACAGCTTAAGGGGCTTTGCAGGATAGGATGGGAAGGCGATTGCACGGAGAAAAGCCCTTGCCTCTTGCAGCCGGAGCCCCTGGGGCAGCTTGCAAGGAATCAAACATTTAACGCATGGCAGTAAAGCGTGGCAGCACGAAACTATAAAACTAGCTGCTCGGAATGCCCCGAGGGAATAAACGGCTCCTCCCCGGTGCGAAGGGTAGAGCCAGGGCGGCACCTGAGGACGATGGGCCCCTTTCTCCAGGCACCGCCTACCTGGACGATGAAGTGCAGGGCTCAAGAGGTGAGCTGGTCGAGGTGGGGGCCGGGGGGGGGTCGCAAACATGGAACTGGCACTTCCGATCTGCTTGGATACGGTCCAAGAGCAGGTGCCCCAGGCGGAGGACTGGCGTGCAAGGCCCCGGCCCCAGGTGTGCGCTCCCGGTCGGGCACCGGGCCGCGTTACAGCCGTCCAGGTGAGCCTCCCCTCCCAGGCCGGTGGCCGGGGCGCCTTTCCACGAGGGGGCGCAGCTGGGCGCATGAAAGGACTCTGCCTTTGGAAGCCGGGCGGCAGCCGCTGGAGGTCGACAAGCGGGCCCGGGCAAGGTTCCCTGTCGGGCTCCCCCGGACAAAGTCCCGCAGCCGCCCCGGTGGCCCGGGGAGGGGCGCTCCCGGCCGCAGCGCTCCGGGTGGCTGAGACCCAAATTAGGGGCTCAGCGCCCCCTCGCGGGGGGGGGGGCAGCCGAGGATGCACGGGACCGGCGCGAAGCCCGCGCTGCGGCAAGGGGGGGGGGCGCCCGCCTGCCTCCCTGCCTCCCTCAAGGAGCCCCTTCCTCGCAGCCCTCCGTGCTCGGGGCCTGCCCTTAATCGCCCCTCCGCTGGCGATCCGGGCGGCCACCCGAGCCTGCGCACCTGAGCGGCCGGAGAGCGCCTGGTCCTCGGGCCGCGGTCGCGGCATCCCTCGCCGCCGCGGACTGGAGCAGCCGCAGGCCGTGGGGCGGGAGGCGCGCAGAAGGGAAGCCGCGGGCGGGGGCGCCAAGGCCGGGCCCCTTCCTCTCTGCCAGCCGCGCCCGGCGGAGAGCGGAGTGGGCGCCGGTGCAGCTGGCGGGGCGCGGCCCTCCGAGGTCTGCGGCGCGGCGCGCTGGGGCGGCCCGAAGCAGGCGCGGCCACGGCCGGCGGGGCTGCCGCGCGCGAGACCCGCCCCAGGCGGCGGCGGCCGCTCTGCCCCTCCCCGCTCCGGCGGCCAAGGCCCCCATCGCGCTTCTGCGCGGAGCAGACACTCTGTGCATGCTCAGAGACGCCCCCTCGGAGGCGAAAGCGGGGCGGTTCGGGCCTCGGGCCGGGCGCGCCCTGATTGGCGGCGGCGAGGCTGGAAACAGGCGGGGAGCCAATCAGCGCCCCTCGCCGCTCCGCACTCAGAGCCGGCTCCATAAAAGCGCGCGGCCGCGGCAGGTCGGCCCAGACGAGACGCGAGCGCCGCGCAGTCGCCGCCCGGAGGGAGCGCGGCAGGTGAGGTGGCGCTTCTTCGCGCGGGCGGCCTGGCGGCCCCCGAGCCTCCTGGCCCCGGCTCTGCCCCCGTCCTCCCGCGCGGGAGCCCGGAAGGGCCCGCGGCTCTCCCTCCCCGGGGCCCGCAGCGCTGGCTCGGCGCGGAGGGACGGGGCGCGCGCACCCGGCCGGGTCCCCCGCGATGCGCCCGCCCCCTTCGCTGCCTCTGGGCCCCTCGGGGCGGGCGGCAGCCCCAGCCGTCCCGCGCGGCCTTCGGGCTGCGAGGCTCCGGGGCCCGAGGGGCTCTCCTCTGCGCGCGCGGGCCCCCGCGGGGTGGGGGGGCCCGTCGCCCTGCCCGGCGCGCTGCGCTCCCTGCGCGCTCCTGCCTCGGCGCCGCCCGCGTCCTGCCGATGCGCGCCCGCGGGGGAAGCGCGCCGCTGATCGCGGCAGCCGAGGGAGGGCCCTGCGATGCCGGCGCTCCCAGTTTCGCTTCCCCTTCCCCTTCCCGACGGCTGCGTGCAGCCGCCAGCATCTCCCCGCGGCGTGGCTGCGCGGGATCCCCCCGCGTGCACGGGCATGGCGGGCGTGCTGCGTCCCCCCCTCCGGCCTGGGTCCTCTCCTGTGCCGTTAGTTGAGCGCGGGAGGCGCGGGTGCTGGGTAGCGATGCCACCCTTGCCCAGAGCTGCTCGCCCTTTTGTGCCCAGTCACTCACCCCCCCCCCCCCCGTTTATGGGGACTCTCGCCCCAGCGTGTAACAGTTGCTCATGCTGAGCCGCTCTGCCTATTTTGATGGCCATCCTCTGGGGAGATGCGTCTGAGCCCAGAGGTATCCCTCTGGGTGTAGCACCCCAACTCTTACTAATTGGGTGGTGTCAAGTGAACGTGGGCATCCCACTCCTGGCCCAGGCCGGGGTATTTATGAACATGGCGGAACCCTCCCCTGGAAGGGGCAGCGCTCGCTTCGCCTGCTGTGACTGCTCCCCCACTTTCCTGCTCACCCTTCCCCTCTTTCCTGCAACACTGAAATTGGTGACTAGTTTCCAGGCTAAGTGTTGAAAGATAGCTCAATCAGCATTGAAAGATAGCTCAATCAGCACGCTGAATAATAACCTTATAATCAACTGGCAGAGCGCTCTCCCCTATTGTTTATTAATCAGTGAGAGGAGCCACTGTTTGATTCCATGACCCTGAGAAGAGCGTTTTAGAAGTGGGTATTGCGCATCCCAATCTGACGGCTCTTGCCTTCCTGCCTGCTGACACGCAAGACCTCCCTTCTGGGTGTCTGTCTGTGCTACCCTGGGGGAGCCCTTCCACTCTCTTACCTGGAGGGGCATGTCAGGTGGAAGGAGCTGTAATTTCCTGGTCCTGGTTGCCTTCCAGTCCTCTGGTTGGCAGGAGTGAATGACGGGCCACATCCACTGCTGCGGGTCTCTTCAGTCAACTCCTTGGGAGACCTGTTAATTTGTAACTCGTCAATTAGCTGTAAATCTGCAACTACTGCCGTCCATTTTTGGGGGAGGTATTGCTGATTCTTTGGGGGGTGGTTACTCCTTGAATCGGGATGACTCAATTTCTCTTTCAACTCTGATTTGTGGTTTTGTGTTTCCGCTTGGGGCACGTTGTTTGTTCCAGCCGATTCTTGTGGGAAAGGAAGAAAGGCGGCCTGCATTTGGCCTCTGATTCTTCAGAGGAGAGGAGGAGGGAACCCGAGCCGTCCCTCCCTGGCTTAGCAGCAGCTGGTAGCTGGTTCTGGGTGAGAATTTTGCCTGGAGCACAACTCCGGCCATGCATGGTGCTGTGACGGGGGCCTTCAGCTGGGCGCAGGATGGCCGGGTCACAGGTCGCACTCCTGACACGAGGTTGTGTGCCAGCACCGTGCTGAGCGGTCCAAGCACATTTTAACCCCATTTTCCCCACACAGCGAGCTCCTCCAGGGTCAAATGGGCCATTCAGGCACAGAGGATTATTCCAGTTCCGTATATGCTACTTCTGAGAGATGTTTCCAAGAGTGGCTCATGAGGCAGGGTGTGCGTGGCTGAGGGAAAGACTCGCAGAACAACAAAATGCGGGTGAAGAATACGTCCAAGTACAAGACATTGTCGCGTTAGTGTTGGCGTGTCTGGTCTAAGAACAGGAGGATTCTGCCCCCCTAACAGGCTAGGAAGGTGGAGTCTGTCTCCTTAGTTGGCTCTTCTCTGGCAGGGTCCAAACAGGAACCTTAGCGGAGGAAGAGGAACCTGTGCCTGCCAGCCCTCCCAGGCTGCTGCTTGCTTGCACTGGCTCTGGAGAAAGCGTGGCTGAGCCGGCCTGCGCTGAGCCTCTTCTTTGCAGAGCAGGGCTTGTGCCTTGCCTGTTTGCCCAGGCGCCTGCTGGGAGGCCTCTCCTTGCACTGCATGTTGTGAGACCACAAGGTGCTTTTGTGAACTGAATCGCCCGTCGCTGCCGACTCTCCGGGTACCTCCCTCGGGGCAACGCTTGCTCTTAGCTGGACGTGGGGGAGCCAGAGGCCTCACCACACTTCGTTCTCTCCCCTGCCTGCAGTTTGAAGGACTCCCGGCCTCTCGCTCTCCTCCCTCGGCACCATGGCTCCCACCCTGGCAACAGCTCACCGGCGGCGATGGTGGATGGCTTGCACGGCCGTGGTGGAAAACCTCTTCTTCTCTGCTGTCCTCCTCGGCTGGGGCTCTCTGCTCATCATGCTCAAGTCCGAGGGCTTCTACTCCTACTTGTGTTCCCTGCCAGGTGAGCCATGGGGCTGGCGGGGGTGATGCTGACCCCGCTGTCACAATGGGCTTTCATCCCTCCGGCTGGGAACGTCCCGGCCGGTTTGAGCAGCTTCCAAAGCCGAGCTGAACTGGAACAATCATGTGAATGCCAGCCTGGAAGCTAGTGTGCCAGTGGGAACCCAGCTGGGGCGTGCCCCCCAGGCCGGAGGCAGGTCCTGCTGCTAGGCAGGACGGTGGGGGGGCATTCCGGGCATGGCTGGTGGTGCTCGGCACTGGCAGGGCAGGGCAGGGCGAGCATGTCATTTCTGGGAAGACCCACCTTAGTTTGGAGCGAGGCCTTCCCGCAGATCACAGGGATGTAGTCAAAATGTCCTCTATGCATGCCCAGAGGCACATGTCACAGCCCTGAAAATGGACTTCCTGCTCCTGCGCCCCACTTCGGAAGTAATCAGTTCCGTGGGCATTGCCTGCGGTGTGACGCCACAGCTCCTGGGTCTGCGATGCATCCGCCTGCCGGGTTGTGATTGCGGGCATGAGGGCCCCGGGCATCCTGCTCCGGGGTGATGCTACTGGGGGTGAGAGGTGCCCGTGTCTTGAAAGGGGGACAGCCGAGGCCCAGCCTGCTGCTCCAGGCTGGCAGGGGAGAGGCTGAGCTGTCCCTTCGCGACACCCCTCTTGGTCTGAAATGGGCCCAGATAGGAGCCGGGATGAGTGGCGCTCGATAAGGTAGCGCAATTGGCGGGGCTTGGCGCGGTGGAGAGTTTGCTCAGGCATTCCTGAACCTGTTGCTGCACTGATTGAGCACTGATTCCTTTGAGGGCTATCAGGCACTGACTTATCTGCGAAATTGGCCCGGGATGCTGCTCCCGGCAAGGCCCGCGGAGGCACGTGGGCCGGGCTGCCCTTTGGACCCGTGGGGCAGGGGGCAGGGGGCCTTTGGACTGTTCCGCCCTGCACTTGGGTACGTGCTGATCTCGCACTCTCGGTGCCGGCCTGTCCCTTTCCTCGGAGGCAAAAGAAGGCACAGGAGGCTGTTCTGCCAACGTCAGCAAAAGCTCCCCACCCACGGGACTCGCAGGCTCCTGCCTCGGACCGCATGGCCTCCCCACCCCACACTCTGCATGCCCTTCTGTGGGGTGGCCTTCGTGAGCAGGGAGAGCGGCCCCGTCTGCATGGCCTTGAGCTAGATCCCCTCGGGGGAACGGCCCCCCGGAGGACCGGCACTGATGTTCTTCTCCCAGTTCAGGGGGCTCCCCTCCTTCCCCCCCCCCCCCGCTTTGACTGTGTCCAGGCCCTGTGGCTCTGGGGCATGGCTGAGGACCACGAGACCCCACCGAGCCGCGAAGTCAGCCCTTGGAGACCTCCGGCTTGGTACAGCTTCAGGACTGTCCTGGAGTTCTAACAGAAATTGATAAACTACACCGGTTGAATGTCTGCTTCTTGGCAGCTGCTCCTTAAGGGCCTCCTGCTTCTTTCAGTGGGGAGGGCCAGATCCCCATCCCAGTGGGCTGGTGCTGGGGTGTCACTGGATCCTTTCCCCCCAGCCCCTCCACTAGCCTCCTGTTCTCCTTGTTTAGCGGAGCAGCCCTCCTCAAGCCCTCCAGGGCCCGGAGAGGCCCATGGATCCTGCAAGCAACAGGCCGTTGCCCGGGGCCTGCGGCGGCTGCTCCTCCCTGCTTGGGGCAAAGTGTTTCCTGGCCTCAGTTGCCTTGGCTGCGGTTCCAGGGACCGTGCAGCGGCTTCCCTTGTGGGAAAAGAAGCGGAGCTCTTTTTGCTTTTCTGCTGTGGGGTGTGGGGCCCCCACGCTGGCCTGCCGCTTGCTCGGCCTGGGGCTGTTGCTCCAGAGCAAAGTTCCAGAGCTCGGCTCTGTGCAGGAGAGAACTTTGCCCCCACGAAGGGAGCTTCCTGGCAGAAGGAGGGAGCTGGCTCTCCCCCACCCCCAGGACCCTCCGTGGGGCTGGCAGGGCCTTTGGGCTCCCCGTGGGCAGCTGGCCAACCGTGCAGTCCCCCCGGGGCTGCTCTGCTGCTGCTCCCGTGGCTTTGCTGCAGCCCTGAGCTGACGGCTGCTGTTATTAATTGCCCCACAACCTGTGGAGGCAGCATCTTCCGCCTCTGCCAGCTGCTGACTTGGCTGTCCTTATCTGCTTCTGCGGCTTTTATCAGGGTGGTTCAGGGCTGCGGTGCTGACGCTGGCTGTCTTTCCCTCGCGGGGTGGAGCCGAAGGCGGCTGGGGGTGGACGACTGATGTGTGGATCCCGTGACCGGCGGTCCCCGTCCCTGGAGCGAGCGCTTCTCAGGCTTCTCTTCCTGAGCTTGCGGGAGTCCAGGCCCTTGGCTGAGCCGCTGACGCCTCCCAAGCCCGGAGATGCCCAAGCCCGGCTTCTCAAGGGCAGCAGTGCTCGCTGCCCCGGCACCTGTGTTTCCACTGCAAACACGAGCTGTTTTGGTGAAGCGCCCGCAGCTGGTCTTCTAGTCCAGTTTCGGCCGCTCTCAGTGAGCCGGCAGGTTGCCCAGTGCGGAGAGCCAAGGACACGGACTGCCACGCGCTCGCCGGCACGCAGGGGGTTATCTGCGCACGTGCGCCTGGACCCTTGGCCGGGGGGCTGCAGGGGGGCTGTTTTGTCTGCTGGCTTGCGTCGCCTGCCAACCTTTCCCCTCCATCCGTCTGCCGCACGCTGCTCCCTGACACCCGTCCCAAACTCCCAAGGCCCGGTGTGTCTTTTCTGCTCGCCTGGGACAGTTTCTCCCAGCTTGGTTAATATTGGTACAGGGCAATCTGTCAGAGAATTCCCGGAGCAAGTCTTGCTTCTGGGCGTTCGCCCGGGCTCTCCCCTCCGCCTCTGCACCCTGTGGAAGCTGAAACGCTTTTCCCAGGACTGAGTCTCGGGCGGCGGCGGCTGCAAGAGAGGCGCATTTTTGTAATTGGAGCCCTGCCCACTGGGGTGCCCCCCGCCTCTCCAGAAAGGGGCTGGGGGCTCGCCGCTCAGCATGGCCTCGCCTTCCCTAGAGAACGTCACCGGCTCCGAGGCTGCCTCAGGGAACCAGAGCACGGCCCCGACCACGGAGCCCGTGGTGCGCATGAACAACTGGCTGATCTGCAAGGAGCAGGACGAGATGCTGAACTTGGCCTTCACGGTGGGCTCCTTCCTGCTGAGCGCCATCACCCTCCCGCTGGGCATCGTCATGGACAAGTACGGCCCGCGCAAGCTGCGGCTGCTGGGCAGGTGAGTCTGCGGGGCTGGCTCCCCCCGGCTCCGAAGGAAGCACGGCGCTGGATGCGCCAAGGTGACCCTTGCCCGGCGGGGGCGTCCCCGGGAGAGTGTGCCCCCCCAGTCCCGCACTCTGGGGGCTGCCTGCCGCTGACGGCCTCATTTGCCCCATCGTCGCTCGGGGGGGCGAGATCCGTGCTGCTTGTGCCCACCTGCCTGTGTGGATCTGGCACACCCAAATGGCCCCTCCGTGTTGGGGGGCTCAGGAAGGAAAGTGGGGCTCGGAACAGCAAGCAGGGCTTTTGGGAGTGCCACCTGACCAGCGAGAATAGCTCGGACTGCTCCTGCGCTCTCCGTGGCCATGCAGCAGTGAAGGAGTACCTCTGCCTCCTGGTTTCTGTGTGTCAAGCTCGACCCGAGCGCCACATGGACAGCTTAACGTCTTGAAACCTCCTGCCCTCCTTTCTGCTTCCTGGGAGTGACTTCCTGGTCAAGTGACCCAGTTGGGCAGCAGTGTTTAGCAGAGGATGCGGGAGGCGTGGAGGCATCAGGAATCTTGTGGTGGAGTCAGAGAAGGGAGAGGCAGAGGATGGCCTCGAGAAGGTTCTCTTTCGAGAAGTAGGCACATCCTTCAGCACCCAAAGCACCTCACTTTTAGCTAGTCAGAACTGGCAAGCTCCTAGTCCTTATGGAGTATGAAAAGGCAAGCGGTCCTGGGCGATGCTGTTCTGGCCCGAGCCAGAGGAGAGGAGAGGGAGTGGCAGGGCAGAAGCTTCAGGTCGCTCGGTTCTCCTAGCCGCAGTCTTGGTTGCCAGGTGACTCAGGCAGAGGCAATCCCCCGGGGGCGTCTCCCCACCTGCTGGCCTGGGGTATGTGGCCCTCCACCCGGGGGAGCGCTCCGAGGGGCCCCGCTGCCTCGCCTGAGCGCCTGACGGCTTCTCCTTCCGCCACAGCACCTGCTTCGCCATGTCCTGCGTGATGATCGCCTACGGGGCCAGCAACCCGGACTGTAAGTGCGGGCTTGGGGTTCAGGCCCGGTTGTGGGGAGAGGGCCCGGCGGAGGGGGAGGCTGGGGCCTGCCGGCTGTCCAGCATAGCAGCCCTTCTGATCCTGCCCCCCACCCAGGCCGCTCCGCCAGCGGTCTTGCTTTCTGCGCAAGGGGCATAACCGGCCTTGGCCCGCCTTGCAGGGCTGTTGTGCAGCCAAGCGCAGCCCTTTGAGGGGGGCCACAAGAGGGGAGCCATCCCACGGCGGCGGAGGAGGAGAGTTGCATAGGGGTGGGCAGGGTCGGTCCCCCACGCCTCCATACCGAGGTGCTGGCGGAAGCCCCACCTGGGGAGCTGGGACCTTGCCCACGGCGGGTGTCTCTTCTCCCTCCCCAGCGCTGTCGGTCCTGATCTTCATCTCGCTGGCCCTGAACGGCTTTGGGGGCATGTGCATGACCTTCACATCACTCACAGTAAGTGCCGGGTCGGGCCTGGGGCAAGGGGTGCCCCTTCGGGGGTCTCTGCTCTGCCCCCCCCGCTCTTCCTGCAGACCCACTCTGAGACCTCTGGCCTCTCCAGGGCCACGCCAGGAAGCGGTGCTGGGCAACAGGAGTCCATTTGGTGGCAGCGGAAGCCGCCATGGGCTTCCCCTGCCCCCCCCCCATGTTGCATGTCGACAAGCACCAGTGCACCTTCCTTTCCTCTGCCCTCCACCCCAGTGTTCCTTGTATGCTGTCAAAATGCTGCGTGTCCAGGGCATCCCTGCAAACAGGAGTGGCCGGAAAGGCTCATTTTTCCCCCAGGCATCAGAGGGAGCTTGCAGACGCGTCAGCTGCAAGGCCATTCTGCGCGGCTAGCCGCTGCCTACCCAGGGCCCCCCCAGAAGCCCAGAGGCAGGGGTTTGGCCCCGGGGAAGGGATGCCTCGTGGCAGTGCGGTGCGGCCATTCCAGAGGGCCAAGCCGGCCATCCCCACTCAGCTTCCGCTGCGGCCGCCCGGGTGCTTCTCGGCACACTGTGGCCAGGCCTGTCGCTGAGCAGCGGCTGCGCTCCCAGCAGGCGGAGGCCACCCCGGCCAGGCGGCGTCTGTGCCCCACGGCAGCAGGCCTGGCCGGAGGACGCGAGACGGATCTGTCCCTGGTCGCAGGTGGGCACAGCCGGGAGGTGTGGCCCCGTTCCGCCGTGCTCTGAGCAGGCCGGGGGGCACTGCTGGGGGGAAGCCGGCTGCAGGGCTGTGCTGAAGCTGCAGGTGGGGGGGGGGGCTGATGGACCTTCTCATGGCCCCCTTTGAAGCCCCCCCTTGCAAATGCTCATCCCACCTCGTGTGGATTGACTGCGCTGGCAGTGGAAGTGCACTCTGGGGAGGGGCAGTCCCCCCCAGAGCAAGTGGGCTGCTGGTGCGAGCAGGTAAGGGCCGCACGCCTGAGGCCCCTTCCCTCCACCTGCCCCCCCCCGCCCACCTGGCACATGGCAGCCGCCGGCTCTGGAGGGAAAGGCCCTTTGGGGCTGAGGTGGGCCCCCCGTGTTCTGCAGGCCCCGATCCAGGAGTGCCGCTGCTTCTTGCTCAGGATGAGCAACTTCTGTGCGGGCCACACTCCCACTCTCCCCACAGCCCAAGAGCCGGTTGCTTCCTCTGCGGTGGGGTTATCCGAGGACTCGGTCGCTGCACTGCGTCTCCCATGCTGCAGAGAGCGAGTGGGGGAGAGGGGGCTGAGCTGCGCCCCCCGCCATGCGCTCCCTCCTGCCAGGGATCCTCGCCGCGAGCGTGGCTGGGTGCTGTAAACAACAGCTGAAGCAAGGGCCCGGCTCCAGAATTCCTGGAAAGGGCAGCGGGACCCCTCCGGGTATGTGTGCCGGGATGCAGGGGGGCAGGAGCGCTCTGCCGCTCAGAGGCCCCCTTCCCGAGGTCGAGGCAGCCCGGAGGAGGCGGGGAGCTTCCTGTGCTGCAGAGCCCCAGAGGTTTTCTCCCTCGCCTGCCGGCCCACTCCCATCCCCTCTTCCCTGGCAGCATTCAAGGTTCCGGCTGCTGGAGAGGGCTGGGCCGCTTTTGCAACAGCTCTGCCTCCGTTGCTCCTGCTTTTGCTCCGGCAGAAGGCGGTCGCTGGTGCTTTCCAAGTGGAACGTTCTGGGCGTCGGAAGCCCCGACGCCCCGGCCCTTGCAGGATATGCCCTGTGCAATATTGGCGTATCCAAAAAACAGACATGGTGGAAGCTCCTTTTGGGAGAGGGCAGGGCAGGGCAGGGCAGGGCGGCTTCGTCTCTCCCCACATCCGCCCTGCGGGTTGGCCCATCGTGCTGCGCTCACTTAGCCCTCGGCTTCTCCCAGTGCTGTTGAGCTCTCTGGAAAGGCTTCTTGGCCTCCGAGAGCCGAGAAGTTGTTCCGGAGAGGACCCCTCTCCACGCTGGAGCCCCTTTGTTCGCCTCCTGGGGTCACCTCCAGCCAAGCGGGCACCTGGCCCCCAAGTGCTGTGGACGTGGCTGCAGCACGAGCCACGATCACTTCCGAAAACGGCTTTGGCCGAAGGCTCCCGAGGTGCTCTCACACCTGGAGCCCAACCCTGGCCGCTGGCCGCTTTCCCCCGGGTAAGCCAACTCCTTTCCTGCCCGCCTCCACCAACCTCGCTTCTCCCTTCCTTCCTTCCTTCCTTCCTTCCAGCTGCCCAACATGTTTGGCGACCTTCGCTCCACCTTCATTGCCCTCATGATCGGCTCGTACGCCTCCTCGGCGGTGACCTTCCCTGGGATCAAGGTAGGCAGGTGCTGTTGCTGCTCTTCTCTGCCAAGAGCCGGGAGCGACTGCCAGGGAGTGTCTGGTTACGGCCTGAAGATGGGATGACCCCACAACACACGTCGCCCCGTAGCTCCTGCCACCTGCCGAGAGCAGGCAGGTCCCTGGAGGGGCGGCTGTGGCCAAACCCTCAGGGAAGCGCTGAACTCCAGCCTGGCCATGTCCAGCACCCGGCCCCTTCATCCCCACAGGTTAATCT
Source organism: Varanus komodoensis (assembly GCF_004798865.1). Taxonomy (NCBI): domain Eukaryota; kingdom Metazoa; phylum Chordata; class Lepidosauria; order Squamata; family Varanidae; genus Varanus; species Varanus komodoensis. The sequence goes on from NW_025335588.1 coordinate 881,486, forward strand.
CTCCTTCCGCGTCTGCAGGGGAGTGAGAGAGCCTCAGCTGCCGTATCAGCTGCCCAACTTAGCCAAGAAGTGTGTGAGTGTGCAGAAGTGAGCACAGAGTTGCAGCTGGAGTAATAGAAACAGCAAAACATTTTCGCTCTGTACTTGTCCCAGCTGACACAATAGGGAACGCATGACCTGATGCAGCCCAGTGGCTCGTCATCATTCTGCAGGCTCCATGGAGAGGGAAGCGGGCTGGAATGGCAAATAAATAAATTCATTAAATAAGGCAAAATCTTGGGCAGAGAGCTGCGCAGGGAACGCGGCTTCGTCTCCTCCCCCACCCTACCCATGCCAGCTTCTAGCTGCGTATTTATAGCCAGAGAGGGCGCTGGCGCTGGCCCCGTCTCCGTACAGGACTTGGGTGGGCCCGGGCCAGCCTGAGGCAGCAGGGACTGGGTGAGGGTTGGCGGCAGGTGCCAGTGTTTTGATCTGCGGCGGACGAGCGCCGTGCCAGCAGCTGCACTTGGGCATCGTGGTGGAAGGAGCTCTCCTGGAACTGATGGATGTGTTCCTTGCGAGGTCACACGCCCCGCTCCGGGGAATGCGAACGATCTTGCAGGATTGGATGAAAGGGGGTCTGTTGGGCTCAGAGCTGGATGTCTGGGAGAATCCCACAGCAAGGCCCGAGGGCAGCTGCCGGCCCTCATTTCTGCCCTAGCACCTGGCCACCTCTAGCCAGGCCGAGAGCCACAGGTGGAGTCCCTCTCATGGACTGGGCTACTCCCTCCCATCGGAGCCTCCGGCCATGGCAGCCTGAGCGACTCGCTGCCCGCGATGTGCAGTGCGTGGCTCTTCCAGTGTCGGGGGCACTTCAGGCTGCTAACTGGCAGGAGAGCCCGGGTGACTTCTGTGCTGCTGCCCCACTGCCTGCCAGCTCAGCCCTCCCGGCGGCAAACGCTCCCGGCCGGAACTGTATTCTGGAGTGTGGACCACCAGGCCTCGCCTCCACTCCTGCCGGGCCTCTGGCTGAGAGGGGCCCTTCCTGCCTCAGCTGGAGGTGCCAGGACCAGCCCGGGGCACTTCTGCCACAAAGCGACTGCAGCTCCCCGCACCCCCAGGCAGGGAACCCAGCTTGGGCCCGTTCGCCCTGGCTGAGGCCTCTGGAGGGGCCGGCGGGTGACGGCTGTTCTCCTCCCCCTCCTCCTGCTTTCCAGGTGATCTATGACTTCGGCGTCTCGTTCATCCTCATCCTGGTCGTTTGGGCGTGCTGTGCAGGGCTGGTCTTCCTCAACTGCTTTTTCAACTGGCCCCTCGAACCATTTCCGGGCCCAGAGGACATGGACTACACGTGGGTGCCGGGGGGCGAGTGGAGGGGCCGTTCCCAAGGGGGGAGGCCTGTTCGGAGGGCCCTGGCAGGGCTGCCTGCGCACAAGGCCTTTCGGGGCGTTGGTTCGGCCGCCCAACGCCTCCCTGTCTCTGCAACAGGGTGAAAATCAAGTTCAGCTGGCTGGGGTTCGACCACAAGATCACCGGCAAACAGTTCTACAAGCAGGTGACCACCGTCGGCCGCCGCTTGAGCGTGGGCAGCTCCATGAAGAGCAAGGAGGCGGCGGCCCTGCAGGAGGGCCACAAGCTGTGCCTCTCCACCGTGGACCTGGAGGTCAAGTGCCAGCCGGACAGTGCAGGTGGGCCCCCGGCGGGTCCCAGCAGCCCCGCGGCCCTCCCCCCACCGCGGCCACGAGCATCGCTTCTCCCCGTCATTCTCCCTCGCCAGCCACCCTGCAGACCAGTGGCCAGACTGGGGGGCTTGCTCTCGCCCGGGCAGGCTGCTCTTTCGTGCCTTCCGAGCAGGTTCGGGGGCCTCCAGGGGGACAGGTGGCGAGCTGGGAGTGTTTTGCCCGAGTCGACTCTCAGGCACGCACTCCCAGGCGGCCTCTTGCCTTTAGCCTTGCCTCCCTCCCTGTGGCAGGCTGGCATGTCGGGAGCAGGCGCGAAGCGCCCCGTGGCCACAGGGAATCCGTCCTGGGAGCACTGGTGGCCTTCGAGTTTCCGGCGAGTGGGGCCCACGGGAGCCCCTTCCGTGGCCTCCGCCCGCAGGCCAGAGGGGCCGAGGGGCTGCTCAGGTCTCCGGCACCGGGGCTGATGGCCGCCTCCCGTTGCAGCGTCCCCGTCCTTCCTGCAGAGCGTCGTCAGCCCCATCTTGCTGCTGAGCCTGATCACCATGTGCGTCACGCAGCTGCGACTCATCTTCTTCATGGGCGCCATGAACAGCATCCTGGAGTTCCTGGTGGACGGCGATCTGGAGACAGGTCTGTTTCTTGGCTGCATCTCCCGCCGTGCCCAGGCAGAGTTTGGCAAGCGCGTGGCCTGCAGTGCGACTCATGAGGACTAGACTCTTCGCTTCCTTAACTACCCCCAGTGTGTCTCTGGCGCCGTCTCCAGGAGTTCTGTGGCCTTCGCTCGGTCGGCCTGCAGGGCCACCCAGCGCAGGCCGGTGCCTCTCTCCACCCCTGGAGGGCCTTTAAGCACGGGAAGGCCCTGGGGCCCTGCTGGCGGCCCATCCCGGCTCTTGAGCGTCCCGCTCGGCACAGCTGGCGGTGCAGGACGTGGCCACAGACAGGCCCCGCGGGGGCTGCGCCTGCTGCTTTCCGCGTGCGAAGCGGGCCCTCCGCCGCAGAGCTGCCCCCGTTTAACACTGTCTTGCGGCACTTGCCCGAGATGAGTGACCTGAAACGGCTCTCCAGCTTCGGCCTGGGGAGTCATGCCATCCCTCAGCTGGGGCTGGAGGAGTGGAAGGGGCCGCGGCCCTGGGTGGTCCTGCCCGGCCCCTCCGGCTACCGGGATGCTGCCAGCCTGCAGCTCCGGCAGACGGAAGACCCGTGACCTTTCCAGGGTTCAGCCACCCACCGACAGCGGTGCTAATTTCAGCAGTATTTCTCTGCCGTGTTTCTCTGTGTCACGGCCTCGGGTTCACGGGGTTTAGTTCCTCACAGAATGTCCCAACGCCGCCTCCCGTCTGTCTCTGGGGAAACAGGCTTGCGGGGGGGCGGGGGGGCTGCTGGTCACGGGACTCTGCAGCCCTCAGCCCCTAGCAGAAGGAGAACAACACTGATGTCACGGCTGCCGCGCTTTGGGGCCTCTGAGTCAAGGATTGTATTTATAGTTCCTGGAAGGGAGCCAGCCAGGAAAGGGGAAGCTTAACATGAGCTGCTTGTTTGTCTTCCACACCGCGGGACGGAACCGTGTGTGTCTTGCACAGCGAGATCCAGTTTGGGCTTGTTAAATCTGGACTCAGACCGGCTGGGCGGTGCAGCCGCGGCAGGCAATGCAGGAGGTGGCCAGGCAGGAGCCCCCGGGCCACGGAGGGAGGGCAGGTGCTGCCCGCCCCCCTTCACCCCCGGCCGAGGAGTGCCCCTGCCTGCCTGGCCACTCACCCACTCGCCTTCCTTGGTCTGCAGAGCGGGGGCCTCTGGGCTCTGCCTCTTTCTCCTGTGCTTTCTCTTCTTGGCCTGCTTGTCCACGCAGCCCCTCCTTGCGGGCGCGTCTCTGCCCTGCCACGGCCCAGAGCCCAGGCTCCGCTCCCATGTGCTGGCGGCCGCTGTGGGGTGGCCTGGCCGGGTGGCCCTCGATGCATCGGCTCCCCCGCAGCAGCTCTGCCTTTCCCCAGGCCCTTTGGAAGGAGGAGGCCGGGCGCCGCTGCCCCAAGGGCCTGTCTGGCTTGAACCGGCGGGGTTGGCTGGGCTTCCTGAGGACGGAGCCGGCCAGCCGGGCCTTCTCTGAGCAGGTCCTTGCGCTTGCTTTCCAGTGAGTCTTTACTCCTCCATCTTTGGAGTCCTGCAGCTGCTTTGCCTGGTGACGGCCCCCGTGATTGGGTACATCATGGACTGGAAGCTGAAGGAGTGCGACAGCCCCGAAGATGTGGACCAGGGCGAGGCCTGCCCGTAGGTGGCTCCCCCGGGCTCCCCCCTGCAGCTTGTGGGTGCCGAGGACGTCCTGTGTATCTGTCTGGCAGGCCGGCTGGCCGTTCCCACGGTGGCCCGTTTCTGGCCAAGCAAGGAGAGCGTGGCCCCCAGCCCCTGCCCGCCCTTCTGTGGGTCAGCGTGGGCTGAGCTGCAGACTTGCTGCTGGGGCAGATGGTTCCCGAGGGATCACGAGGGCCTGTCGGACCAGAACGGGAGGTTGGGAGTAACTGGGTCACTGGGGCAGGCTCTTGGCTCATGCCGGCTCCCCGATTCTCCACTGACCCAGAAAGGAGAGGAACCTGTGGGCGGAGGGCGGAGGTTGCCCCCTGGGCAAAAGGCTTCTGAAACTTCTTGGCACTGGCAGTCGAAGGCTTCCCCACGGAGCTTGTGCGTCGGCTAGAGGGATGGATTGCCAGGGCTGGCCTCCTCCCGGGCCAAGCGGCTGAGCTTCAGGGCAGAACCCCCGTGCTCCTTGGGCAGCAGGGGGGAGCTTGGGCTGTGGGCAGCGGGTCCATCCTCCCCTTGTGGTAGCCACAGGGCTGCCGCAAGCCTGACACGATGCCTGCTCCTCTCTCTCCAGGAGCGGCAAGAAAAAGCCCCGTGACCGGCAGATTCAGAAGATTCTGAACGCCACCAGGGCCTTTGTTTTCACCAACCTGCTGTTAGTGGGCTTCGGGGTCACCTGCCTGATTCCCAACCTGCCTCTGCAAGTGAGTGCTTCAGGAGAGCGTTGCCCGGGGCCGAAAGGTCCTTGCAGGGGCTGGACGGGGAAGGTTCGTGGGCCTCCTTGGGCTGCCCTCCATCTCCCACTGGCTGGCCCTTGCCGGTGGTCCCAGTGCCGTCACCTGCTTTGAGAAGGTGGCCCCTCGGCTACCCACTCGCCTGCCTGGTTGGCCAGCAGATGGAGGAAGGCAGCGGCTGGCCATGCAGGGGGCTCCTGCGGTGCCTGTGGGTGGCAGGCCTCCTCGGGTGCCGGGGTGCCCCAGCAGTGGGAAAGGCTGGGGGATCGAGGCCTGGCCCTTCCCCAGGTACACCGCCCAGGCCGGCTCCTCAGGCCGCGTGTCTTCCTTCGCTTTCCAGATCCTCTCCTTCATCCTGCACACGATCGTGCGAGGCTTTATCCACTCGGCCATGGGCGGCCTCTACGCAGCCGTGTAAGCACCCTCCTCGGGCGAGCCCCCGAGGCGGCTCCCGAGCCCCCGGCTAGCCTTGCTGGCCCGACCCCGTTCTGTTCCAGGGCGCCCGGGGCCTGCTTCCTGCTTCGCTTCCATTCCGGGTCATGGTTCCCCAGATGGGTGGTTGTGTCTCCCGCAGTTCGGCTGCTCTGCTGGGCATTGCGCAAGGGGAGTGTGGGCAGCGGAGTCCTCGCTCTGTGATCTCTCTCTATCTGACGCTGCCCTGGTGACACCCTTGGCAGCGTCCCTTGCTGGAACCAGGCAGTTTCCCAATAGCAGCCACAGCCCTGTGCTGGGAGCTCCTGCCGGGCGGGCCCACGAGGTGCTGCTCGCCAGCTCCCCCGTGCCGTTTCCTCGGGTGTTCGCCTGCCTGCTCCAGGGCCCCAGTCCGATTTTCGGCAGCACCCTTGTTGGCCGACTTGCGGGGCACGCTCCCAGTTCCGGCTGCTGCAGCTGGCTGCCCCGGTTGCTGGGTGCGTGTGGCGGAGTCCTAGATCGGCAGGGGGGCCAATCCAGCTGCAGGTCTTTGGCTTCTCATTTGGCGTGTTGCTCAAAGCAGGAGGAGGCGGAAGCGCTGGAGGCGGCTGCCCTGGTTCCCAGGCTGCCTTCCTCGCGCCCGAGACCGGCCTGGGCCCTGCCTGCCTGCCCGCCTGCTTGCTTGCAAGCGGCCAGCCCGTTCTCTCGGTCTCCTTCCCAGCTGAGGGTCGCAGGCCTACATTTGGCCTTGTGCCAGCTCACGCCCCTGTGGCTCCTCTTTGCTTCAGGAGTGGTGCAGGCTCCCTCTAGCTTTGCTCCATCCAAACGCCAGGCTGCAGTGGGCGTCCGCCAAGGACTCGCCCAGCGGAGAGGGGGGCAGGACCGGCTGGCAGGGACCCACCTGCTCCAGCAGTGTCTCCCCCCCCCCCGGCCTCCCCCAGAGAGGGGCTTCCTGGCTCTGGTGTCTCCTAGGTGCTCCCTTCCCCCCCTCCCCCGTCTGATCTGGCCAGGTTCTGCCAACACACTTGTGGGCTCAGGGCAGGGGTCCCCAGCATTCGAGGGCACATGGCCATATCTTGCTTTTTGAACAAATGCCCCAGGCTGCTCAGCCCTGCACCACCCCTTTTTCTGGCCAGCTGGCCACCCTCTTGCTTGCTTGCCCCTCTCCCTGGCCCTCCTCCCTCCTGCCTCTTTCTCTGGTTCCTCCCTCTCTCCTTTTGGGGAGGGGGGTGAACGCTCCCCTCCAGCCCCTACTTCAGCAGGGGGCTTTTTCCTCACCTCAAGTTGGTCCATGGCAACACTGGGGATGGGAGGAGGGTCTCAGGTTGTGAGGAGGAGGGAGGGCTTGCTGGAAGGAGCCCCGGACTGGGGGCCATGCATATAACCCCCCCCCCCTTTCACAGGTACCCCTCCACGCAGTTCGGCAGCCTGACGGGCCTGCAGTCTCTCGTCAGCGCCCTCTTTGCGCTTCTGCAGCAGCCCCTGTTCCTCGCCATGATGGGGCCCCTGGAAGGAGACCCACTTTGGGTAAGCGATGCCCCCGCTGGGCGGCAGCTGCTGGGGGGTCCACGGCGCCTCCTCCCTTTGGACGCCTTGGGAGCTCCCCGGAGTGCTGGCAGCCTGGGAAGGGGGGCAGCCCGGGGTGGGGGTGCCAGGCCTCCAGGGGCCCTTCCCCGCTCATCCTGTGCCTCGCTCGGCCTCCGTCCTGCAGGTGAACGTGGGGCTGCTGGGGCTGAGCATGCTGGGGTTCTGCCTGCCCGTCTACCTGGTCTGCTACAGACGGCGGCTGGAGCGGGAGAAGCAGCAGAAGAGCGAGGATGCGAAGCTGTTCCTCAAAATCAACGGCACGCCAACCCAGGAGGCCTTCGTCTAGGCCCTGCGCGGAGACTCCCCCGGGCGGCATCGCTCCCACTGGTGCTGCTTCGGGCCCTCGGCCGGGGCGGTGGCTCGTGTGGGGGCAGCCGCCGCCGGGCCGGAAGGCGCTCGCCATTCCAGCCGGCGGCAGGGCCTCACTCCGCTCCCTTCCAAGCTCCCTTCCATTCCAGTCTCCAGCGGCCATGGCACCCCCTTCACTGCTGCTCGCCTCGGGGGCGCGGCCTCGCTCGGGGGCCCCGCTTCCCCATGGAATGGATCGGACCCGGACTGCCAATGTTTCTTCCTCGGTTGCCTTGAATTGTGGGAGGACTGCTTCCCCCGCCATGACAGCTCGGCCCGGATCTGTGCGGGACACAGATCTCCTCCTGGCTGGCCCCGCGCCCCGGCTCCCCCTGGGGTCCCGAGGCAGCTGCCTTGTGGGAGCCACCCGCCACGTGGATGCCGGCGGTCCAGCGGAGGAGGTGGCCCCCGCGGCCAGAAATGCACTGTGACCGGAAGTGAATGTACGGGCCCCTCTGTGCTGCGCAGGGGGGCTCCCCGCTCGGCCCTGCCCTTCGGCCGTGCCACAGGCGGGGCCGTGGCACTGCTTACTCCTGAAGGCCAGCGTCCTCGCAGGCACGGAGGGCCGGCGTGTCCTTCGTTTCGATGTTGCTGGAGAGTGTGGGTGCGGGTGGAAGAGGCAGGGCCAGAGGTCCAGCTGGCCTGGAACCCGGCTCCCTGCCCCACCCCACGGGCTGTGCTTCTGCTCCCACCCACGTGATGGGGGCTTGCCAGGCCGAGCGTCCCCAGGATGAGGCCGCGTTCAGCGTGGGGTGGCTGCTGGCCCGAGCACGCCGACCACGGAGCGAGACCTGGGCTGCTGCTTGTCCTGGGAGGCAGGTGCTGGACCATGCGAGGCCTTTCGGGAGGGGCGGCCTGCCCTGGCCTCCAAAGCATGTGTCAGCCCGGGGCCGTGTGGGCCTTTCTGTCCCCTCCTGCCCCGCCGCAGCCTCCACACAGGAGGGAGAACAGGTGGCCCGGGCCCGGATCGGGCGCCCCCGCCATGCTTCCAGGGCTGCTTCCTCACAGCTGCCGCCACGGCCCTTGTGCTCCTCTCGGGTCTGTTCTTGTGATGCTCCTCACGCCCTGACCACTGCTCTTTGAGAAACTCCCGCTAAGGGAAGCTGCGGGACAGGAGCGGCCCTTGCCGTAGTGATTTCGTGGCTCTGAGGCCCCCATCCTGCCTGGCCCCCTAGCGCCCCACTGCCAGGAACTCGGTGAAGCAGGTGTGCCCTCGGTCCCCTGGGCCAGGGCCTGCCTGCTCCTCGCGGGTCTGTGCCAGCACTGAGCCCCCTGCGCGCTCTCACACATTGAATAAATGGATTTTTAAAACGCTGCCATTGCCTGTTCCTTCCTCCTCCTCACACAGTCGGGCAGGGTCTGCGTGAGGCTGAAGGCCGACTTGGGTGGCGCCCTGAAATGAGCAGCTTTTGCGCTGGGTATTGCGACCGAGGGACATGGGCCCTCCCCTGCGGAGCCCACGGAGCGGCTGCTTAGCAAAGCTCAGCACCGGTTGCAAAGGGACCTGTGCATTAAAGGCCCCCAGTGGTGATAACGGGTGGTAGACTGTTTTTTGAAAGCAAGGTTTTAACAGAATATTTTCACAAACTTCTAATTCACTCTATTTAAAAAGCCTCTTGGGCGGTGAAGATTAAAAGGAAAAAAACTAAAGAATACAAATATTAAGACTCAAGTTACACCAATAAAGCGTGATGATCCTTCAGGAAATGCTTGTTTAAATACAAATGTTTTAGCAGATGCTGAAAAAAAAAAACCCCAACCCCAAAGCTACACTGGAGGGAGCCTGCATAACTTCCATGGCAGGAGATTCCCCAGAGGGGAGCCCCTGCTCTACTTCAGGTGGTCCCAAAGACCAGCCTGGTCGACTGGGCAGCCTGGTGAGGGAGAAGGGGTGCCCCTGAACGTCCCGGTCCCAAGCTGTTGAGAGGCATCAATCGTAAAACCACCCTCTGGCCTGGTGGGAAACAGGCAGCCAGAGCGGCGATGGAGGCAGGCCGGAGCTGCACCCTCCTGGGTCTCTGGGCCTCGGCCGCCAGGTGGGCTTGTCTTGGGGCGAGTTCGGCCCCGGATGCTGCAGCAGTCCCAGGATTGCCCGAAGACGGCCCTCCCTGCCTTGCCCCACTGCTTAGCCCTGCACCTGGCCTCAAGGGGGTGTCCAAGTCCCTGCAGTCGGGAACGGCGCGGGTGCCCAAGCCACCCGTTCCCCCGCAGGCCTGACGTCCCCGTGAGAGCCAGGTGATGCAAGAGAGCCGGCTGGGGCCTCCTCCAAGGCTGAGTCAGCGAATGCCAGCGGTGTCGGCATAGTTCCTTCTCAGCGGGACGGCACGATCCGACTGGGATCTTGACGCAGGGCATGGCGCAAGATGACGGATGGGAACAGCATGTTGATGGCTGAGGCAGCCCCACTGGCAGGCCAGGGACACCCCTCCCGCCTGCCATGTGTGCCGCCCGTCCTCGGCCTGGGCGCTCCGGGCGCTGTGGACGAGGCCTGACGGGGCTGGCGGAAGCCAAGGGCAAGCATCTGGAGGGCGCCCAGAGGGCCTGAAATGGCCAGAGCAGGGGGCACGCCGGCCTGGCCCCCACCTTGCTGTGATGCGCACTGGGTGCCCCGGGCCAGCCCCCACTACCCAGAGAGCGCAGGGTGTGGGGCTAGGATGGGAAATGCGTCGGCAGGGCTCTGGGGAGCCCGTAGGAGAGGAACCCGGGATGCTGAGGCCTTGTCTAAGCGATGCTGCTTGGTCAGAAAGCAGCAGGGATAAAGCAACCAGCGGGGAGTCACAGCTAGCCTGGCAGCTGATCCCGGAACCGAAATGCCCCGTGTGGCCCAGGCCTTCATGGCCCTCGGCTGCTGCTCGAGCTGCTGGCCTTGCAAGCAAAACACTCGCCTCAGCCCGGCCTGCAAGCCGGTCCGCTGTGAAGCGGCGAGAGCTCTGCACATGCTCAGGAGCCCCCTCCTCGTCCTGCGCTCTTCTCCAGTACTCCTTGGAAATCCCGCATTGCGCGCGCGCGCGGCGCCGCCACGCGGCGAGACAGGGAAGAAAGATGCGCGCGCAACCACAGTGGCCCCGCCCTTCGGCCGCATGACGCGCCACAGGGCCCCGCCCCTTTCCGTGCGAGCGGGCCGGCCCGCCCTCTTTCCCTCCCGCAGCCGCGTGACGCCACCGCGTCGTCGGCGCGGGCGCGGTGACGCAGGGCTGTTGCCGGGGAACGGTGCTCGGTCCTCCCTCTTGTCCGTCCCCTCCCCCGCGGAACCCAGAGTGAAGCTGCCGCTGCCGGGCACGGAGGGGCCCCGGGACGGACCGCAGGAAGCCCGCCCGCCCGCCCGCCGCGGGGGAGCCGGCCCGCTTCGCCGCCGCCGCCTTCCCCTCGCCATGGTGCTCGTCAAGGAATAGTGAGTGGCCCGGGGCGCCGCCGCCGCGGCGCGCGGGGCCTGCTGGGGGCCGCGGGC
>NW_025335588.1:892063-894721 GCF_004798865.1 Varanus komodoensis
TTCTTAATCTAGGTCCTCCACACGGGCAGGGGCCTCCCTTTTTTCTGGGTTTTGGCACTGGCCACAAGTTTAAACAAGGCAAGGTAAAGGAAGTAGTGCGGCAGTCACTTACCTCCTCCACAGACACAGGCAAAATAACACGACTGCAAGAGAACAGAAAAAAGGGAAATTCACTCGGGGCCTGGAAGCAGGATGATCTAAACAGGGGTCGCAGCAGCTCAGAGTCCCACTGGAATCCCAGGGGCCCAGGTTGAGCTATCCCCCACAGTGCCCCCACTGAATCCTTGCCAAGCTAAGGGGGTGTCTTTGCTGCTTGGAGCAACTCATTCATGGATTTCTAAAAGCGAACATTGCCTGTTCTCATAAAGCACACCCTTTGTGGACCCTAGAGGCACAGCAATAGCCTTTCTCCCAGGCCGATTCACAAGCAGAAGGGAAAGCTGAATGCTGAATGAATGCTTGGCAGGACACATGGAAAGGTGGGACAGAGTGCCAAGGCAGCCAGAGAGGGAGCGAGAACACACCACTGGCGTGAGTTGAGTGTGGCACAGATGGACAAGCTCTACCGTAGCAAGACAGCCTGTCAGAAACCTGCCAAAGAGCAGCCTGCAGAGAACACACAACCAACTCTTACAGTCAACCCCCTAAGGGTGTTTAGCATATGAACCCGGAAATAAAGAAATCTGCCTTTCAGATGTTATACCTATAATTTTACAAATACAGGCTCCAAAGAAGATGACAGATACATTCTTAAACAGAGTTTTACATATTCCTATCAAAACACATCAATATCTTCCAGAGCTTAGAAAAAGCTGCAAGCCAAACCAACAGACTGCAGGAAAGCAGTGCGGCGACTCAGGGGAACAACTACGAAAGGGTCAAAAAGGCAGGCTGGCGGTTGCCCACCAACCCAACAGCAACTTCACGTGCTCTGGGTTCAGCACTGGAGGCACCCACAAAGGATGCCAATAGAGTGTCCTTCCCCAGATTTCTGCCATCTGTTGGATTACATCTCCCATCATCCCACATATTGAGGGAAACCTGCTCCAGAGACACCTCTGCGCTTGCCATCTACACAGCCACAATGGTCCAGGAAGAGCGGCGCTGCCAAAACAACAATTGCTTTGGCCCAAGGTCATGGGTTCCTCTCAAGGATGAGAACTGCCCGACCAGATGGGAGCAAATCCCAACCCAAAACCGATCCTATGAAAGCATGTCTTCAGCCAGAGAGAGAGGAAAGCCCCCAGGAAGTGCCCCTAAGGAAGTCCAGGAGGACGTAGTTGCCCAGCAAGTTGAGCAAAGTGGACAGCAAAACAGGAAATGGGGTGCATTGTCTGTTTTCTATTATTGGCTCCCCAAGAACCAGTATCAAAGGTTTTCTAGCCCTGCGGTCAGTTTGGACAGCCAGCCAGTCTACTCTCAGTTATAATAAAGAAAAAACACTCGGGGGAAAAAACAGTGTCTGCTGAAGATAGCTCAACAGAGCACCTAATAAGATGAATTCTTCTAGAACACAAACTAATATAGGTTTCTATCTGCAAAAAGTCAAGAAATCCTTACAAATCCTTAACCAGGAAATCTCAGTTCATTGTCCAGTGAACTCTCAAAATATACAATACAGGGAACCAGAGTCTTGTCTGGAAGAACTGAACTATGGGTAACCTACCACCACCTGTCAATCAAACTGAGAAATAAGCAAAGGGGTAAAATCAGCAGTCCATCCCATGCGCCTGTTTTCAAACCGGCTCTTTCAAAATGAAGCCTGCAACAGACCATGATCAGAAGCTACTTCCATAACTGATTGGACTCTGGAACCTAATGCAGCCAGTCACAAATGGCTCATTTTCCATAAGGCCGGTGCTGGTGATCCAACCATGTTTTAAGAACTCCAAAACCAACATGCAGGACAAATATATATTAAGCTACTCAAGGGTAGAACATCTTGGAGTTTCAGAGAACACCTGACACTGCAGAAAGGGCAATGCTCTTCCTGCTACAGGCAGGAATTTAGGGGGTTCTCAAAAAGGGAGGTGGTGGGGAGGAGCTACTTCTCCATTTTGCATCGTGGATCATGCAGAATACTGCAAGATGTGTGGCATAAGTTTAATTTTGCAGAGGTCAAGAAGGGAGCCACAGCGGCTTCTTCCAGGATCTTGGCAGCTTTTCCAGAAGCTCCTGTCAGCATCTTTGGAAGCCAGAGAAAGACAGAGAGACTGAGCAAGGGCATTCCATGAGCAGCCCAAGTGGAGCTCCAGGACGCTGCAAGCGCAGGACGGTGGTCCTGCTCGGCAGGGCCCATCCGGGGAGGCGAAAGCGAAGCCGCCTGTCGGGGCTCTGGTGGGTGCGCCCTGCTAAGGACTGTCTCGGCCCGAGCCCGGCGCCCCCCTCGGGCGGGTAGCGCGACGAACCCCCGCACGGACGCAGCCCAAGGGCAACCGGCCTCGCTCCACTGGCCCTTCCCGGGGCGGGGAGCCCGCTGGCCGCTCCCCGCGCCGCCGCCCCCCCTGGCCCCAGACCCGGCGCGGAAGGGGGGAGGCGAGGACGAGCCGCAGCGCCGGGAGGGAGGCGCCGCGCGGGCCCCGTGCACGCGTGCGAGGCGGCGCTGCGGCCGCTCCCCGAGGCGCCCGGCGCGAGGCGGCGCGGGCCGCCGTGACCTTC
>NW_025335588.1:894821-927341 GCF_004798865.1 Varanus komodoensis
CAGAAAAAAGGGAGGCCCCTGCCCGTGTGGAGGACCTAGATTAAGAAGCTGCTATAAGAGCTCACAGACCAGCCCATCCCTTCCTGCTAGCAGATTTTTCATAAGGACAGGAGTGGGTGCTCAGGAGCATGGGCAGAAAACCTGTTGCCAGCGCTTCAAGCGATCCCTGGGGACGTTCAGCCAGGTCCTGGACTTTCCTCCTAGGGCCGAGCCTCCTTCCCACATCACTGATAAGCACCATCCCTGCGTGTCACACCCTTCTTGAGTTCACGCTGGGCCTTTTGGCACAGCCTCCTCCCAGGCTAGCCTTCATTCAATTAAGCTTTCTCTGGACTGTCATCTTTGTTCGGGGTATTTGTTTGAATTACTGGGAGTAAGTTGCTGACAAAAGAGTTCTACCTTTGCAGCTCAACTGTCGTGCAGTGATGTGGCTGCTGTGGCTGTGCCTGACCATTCAGCACACTTGCCTGTCTTGTAAGGAACACCTGTTTCCTAAGGATGGAGTCCCGTTCTCCCTCCGATAGTCCCCACTGCATGCTGACACTGCATCTGTGCGCACACAACCAACACCACCCTTCTAGGAGAATGCAAAACAGGCCCCCGGATTTTCAGAGATGAAATGCAGTTGCAGGGCGCCCTCTTGTCCTGCTCCCCTGCCCTTGGGGAGGAAGTAGCAGCGGAGTGTGCAGTCTTGAGCTTCCACAGTGGAAGACCGAACGGGGGGACGTGAAAGAGCAGCGCATACGGGAGCAGTCGCTCCGGAATTGCCCTCTGCTGCCTGCCTCCCCGAGGCTGCTTGGGGAACTCGTGCCCCCGCTGCACAGCCTTTCCTCTGGTGGCCGAGTGTAAAAATGGCAAAGAAACAAAGAGCATTGCATAAAGGTTACTGTAGTCCACAAAAACTGCATCAGTAAATCCGGTGTTTAAGGAGCTGTTTTTGGGGCAAGACCGATGCAACTACTGATGAGTGTAGTGACTGAGGGCGGCTGGGTGTCCGCCATCCTAGCGGATCCTAAGCGCAGGACAAAGGGCATGACTCAGAGTGACCACACTGGAGTGTCTGGGCAAATGACCAAGTTTTGACCTGGCTCTGAGAAGCACGGCTGGGGTGCCACTCTGGAGAAGGCACCTTCCCTCGTGGGCCCATCCTGCATGTCCCCATGAAGCCGCCTCCGGAGGCCTTCGAGCACAGGGAGGCTGACAGCGATCTCCCGCCCCGTGAGCCCCTTTCATGGCTTGAGGGGGAGCGCCTCGCTCCCTTTCTGCCTGGCCCTCCCATGCATTGCTGGCTTTTATGCCAGGCCACACAGCAGGGGGGCTGTGCAGATGTCCCGGCACTTGGGAAAATAAATGCCCCTTGCCTGCCGCGATGGGGTCCTGTTCGTGGCGACTCCTGCAGAGAGAGTGTTAGAGCCAGGCTGCCTTGCTAAGGCTGCTGCATGGCTGCTGCAAAAATGCAGGTGCTGCGGGGGCTTGTGGGTGGCCGCTTTCCGCTCTGTGGGGGCCCTTGTGAGGGCCACAAGGAGGAAAACCGGGTGGCTGCAGGGTGGGAGGGCAGGCTGAACATTCAGAGGGGCTTTAGGCATGGATGAAAGTCCCTCCCATACCGCAGGACACGTGGGTGTGCTCAGCTGTTCTTCCTCTACGGCACTAACATCCTTCCCACCCCCTTACATATGGGATGGAGGTTCTGCGTTTCTCAGCTGCTCCCAGGAAATGAGTGGCTTTCTCGAGAGGAAAAAAGGGGAGGTGGAAACCACATTCGCCTCTCCTCCCGTTGCCTGGCATGTGGCGCCTGGCCTGGGAGTTGGGGGTGCAGGCATGGCCTCAGAAGGTGTGCTCGGGCAGCATGCGAGGGGCCAGAGGGCAGGCAGCTCCTCGGGTGAGCCGAGCACCTGCATCAAGCCTCGTTTTTCAGGAGGAGGAGGCGATCTGCCCTCATCCTGTGGACGGCGCCCAGGGCACTTTCCCTGGAGGATTCCCTGGGATCGGCTCTTATTTAACACACTGGTTTATCTGGGCCTCCTTCCTTGTCCCAATGGGATTAGAGGATCAGAAATAACAGGACAGATTAAGGGGTGAGCATGGCCGAATGGCCGCCTGATCCTCTTAGTGCGGGAGCGCATGCTGGCAGCCGAGGGAGCGATGGCTGAGCGCGCCACTCTGGGTGCCGCCGTCTTCCGCAACCTCAGGGCACCTGCCCCCCAGCGAGCAAAGCCACTTGGCCCCTCCCAGCACTTTCTCTTTCTGCTGCCCGGCAGAGCCCTTCCTCCCCGGGCAGACTTTCCACAGTGCCTGGCAGGGGCCCGGGCCTGGGCCTGGCCTTGTGGAGGGGGCAGCAGGCTGGGAAGCTGCGGGGCCCATCAGGCCTCATCGGCTGCTCCCTGTTCCCTGGTTCTGCTGTAATGTTTGGCTGTGTCTCGTCTCTCTTCCAGTATCAGGTGGGGCAGCTGTACTCAGTGGCCGAAGCCAGCAAGAACGAGACTGGAGGTGGTGAAGGGGTGGAGGTCCTGGTGAACGAGCCCTATGAGCGCGATGGGGAGCGGGGGCAGTACACGCACAAGATCTACCACCTGCAAAGGTGCGTGGCGGGGAGGGGCCCGGGGGGTGGGGCTGAGCAGTCTGCCGGGTGGATCCAGGCCGGCCTGCAGAGGCCTTGCTTGGGGCTGCCCGCTTGGCTCTGCCTGTGCCTTCAACGGGGCTTGGAAGAGAGAGCAGGAGGGTGGAGCAGGCTGGAGGAAGGGGGCACATGCCTTCACTGTTCAGCCCTGGCTGGAGCGAGTGACCCACTTCAGGTGGCTTGGGGAAGCTCCCGGGCTTTAGATGTGCCATCAATGCGGCATCCTTAGGATGCCACCGAGGAGATGCCATCATCCTCCATTTGGAAACCTTCCTGGTCTCATTCCCAAGGTTTCTTCCGGCTTTTTCTCACGGAGCTATGCAGAGTTCTCGGCTGGGTGGGCAAAAGCGCCATGGATTTGTTCCACCCGTGGATTTGCTGGCTGCTTGGCGCACCCAGAGAGGCCAGCCCTCCTGGCCTGTGGCAGAGTCCCCTAAGCAGAGGTCGCATGGGTCACAATTCGGGGAGGATCTTCTGGATGTGGGGATAGCATCCCCTCCAACTGTTAGAAAGGGATTGTCAGCTCTTTGAACCCGGTGCCAAGCAAACAGAGAGGCCCCCAGGGCTTCCCTCTCGGGGCTTCCTACGTGCTCTCATGGCTCCCGGCGTGACCTTGACTGGCAGCCCCATTCTGGGGAGCCATTGCGTGCTGCTGGCCCTGAGCTGCTGCTGCCGCCACCGGCACTTCCCTGCTAGGCCTTCCAGCCGGACTCGGGGAGAGTTTCCAGGGCCTCTGCCTCGGAACTTGGGTTGACCATGAAGGGCTTAATCCTTTCGGCTCAGGGATGGCAGGGGCAGGACCGGGGGCAGTCTGCACGTGCTCGCCAGCTGCTGCAGCTGGTGGGAGACGAAGCAGTGGTGCGGAGATGCTGGGCCTCACCGTCCTGCTGGCCAGGAGGCACACACGAGCGGCCCGCCTTCGGAGCTGTGTCTTGCGCCAGAAGCCGGCGAATGGCCGCTCTCTTCTTCTCCGCCCCTGCAGCAAAGTCCCCCCCTTTGTGAAAATGCTGGCTCCCGAGGGGGCGCTCAACATCCATGAGAAGGCATGGAACGCGTACCCGTTTTGTCGGACGGGTGAGTACTGGTGGCGAGTTGGGGGCGGCTGACAGCTGAAGCGTGTGCCGTGGGGGGCAGGGCCAGGTGTGGGGGGCTCTTCCCAGTGGTGTCCTGTGACCGGAGTTGGCCCCCATGGCAGCTGAGGAGATGCTGGCAGGCGGGCAGCTCTCTCCCGAGGAGGCCTCTGGGGCCGCAGCCGCTCTGTGCCCGCGCAGGAGGTCCTCCTTCGGCCTCCTTGCACAAAGCCTGCGCGGGCTTTTGTCTCCAGCCGGGCGACTCCAGCCTGCCAGGCGGCTCTTCGGGAGGTCCCTCAGCTCTGACTTGGCCTGGGTGGGGGACCGGCCTCAGGGTGCCCTGCTGTCCCGTCCACTGCTGAGCAGTCGGCTCTCTGGGCCTCTGGTCCCACATCTTTGCCTTGGGGAGCCCTACTTTTTCTTTTCCTTTCTTTTCTTTTATAACTTCTTTATATCGTTTATATTTCTTATTTATTTTATAATATTAATTTTAATTTTATATTGTTATTTTTGTATTGTATTGTATTTTATTGTGTTGTAAGCCACCCCGAGGCTTTGGCAAGGGGCGGCATAGAAATGTTCTAATAATAATAATAATAATAATAATAATAATAATAATAATAATACTGAAGGTGGCCCGGAGGCCACATGTCAAGGAGAGGCTCCAGCAACTTATGACCACGGTGAATTTCCAGGTGTTTCCATGGAGAAACATGGGTGGCAGACTCCCCTCCCCCCACACCTGTCCCAATCTGAACAGGTGACTTGAACGTGACAGAAGTCACTGCCTTTAGCGCCCACCCGAAGTCACTCTGAAGCTTCAGCCTCGTCCCGCTCCTCGCTCCTGGGATGGCAAGGCTGGAGGTGCAGGCTGGGGCTGGCG
This sequence comes from Varanus komodoensis, assembly GCF_004798865.1. Lineage (NCBI taxonomy): Eukaryota > Metazoa > Chordata > Lepidosauria > Squamata > Varanidae > Varanus > Varanus komodoensis. The sequence goes on from NW_025335588.1 coordinate 899,395, forward strand.
GGCTGACACCGGATCTCCTCCGGCTTCTTGGCTCATGAATAATTGAACCCGGCTCCCCGGAGCTTCTGGTTACTGGAAGCGTAGCCTATCGATCGGAGGGCTGGGTCCGGTTACTGCAAGGAGGCTGCAGCACCCTGCGTGGGCCCCCCGCCCCCTGGCCGAGCCCTGCTGCGGGACTGGGGAGCCTGGCAAACGGCCGCAGCCCGGCCAGGCGTGCTCCCCCTTCCCATCCAGCCGGGGGGCCTTGGGGACCAGCAGCTGCTCGCCTAACTCAAGGCTGCTTGCAGAGCTGCTGCAGGGCTCCTGGGGTGGGCCTTCTCCTCCCCAGCAGCCTGCACGGCCCCGGCCAGAGAAGCACGCATGCCGGCTTTGGGCCAGCAGGGCCCAGTGGGCCTGGGTGCTCGCCCCGGGAGCGGTAAAGGGCACCGCTCCCCTCAGTGGGTCGGGGCTGGAGGGCGCACTGCTGGGGGCAGTGGGGAAGAGAGCAGGGCCCTCTTCCATGGAGGCCTTGGGCCCGCTTCCCAGGGGGCCCCCTCTGGACTGTGCAGCCTGAGGCCCAAGCCCAAAGGGCTGCAGCAGCTTCAGCAGAGGGTGGGTTGGGTCGTGCCCTTCAGCGTGGGGCAGGGAGCGGGGGGCCGGTCACCGGGCTGGCAGATCACAGGCCACTGAGGCCCTCAGCTGGCCCTCTCTGTGGCCTCGGTCACCGGGGGCGTCACTGCGGTGTGTCCGGATTGTACGCACTCTGACTGAAGCTCTGCTTTCCCCCTGCATGCCCCGGGCTTCTGGAGCAGTTATTACAGTAAGTTTGGCTTTCTGCCACCACCTTGGAAGTGTGTGTGTGTGTGAGAGAGGGAGCGAGCGAGCGCACAACCTGTGTTCACATACCTGGGTTGGTTGGAAGGCCCTGCGGGGAGGGGGCTGCTGGCGGTGCCCCGTCGGCCCAGGCTCCCCCTGCTGCGCGAGGCGCCTGGCGACACCGGCACATGGGCAGAGCTCCCAAGGGGAGGGGTGCCCATGCTCCAGGTGCCTCCTGGCCAGGTCATGGGGGGCAAGGGGCTGCTGCCCCGCCTCCCCCCCAGGACCCCCGGGAAGGCTCCCAGGGGTGCTTCTCTGTGTAAAGAGAGCTTCTCCCTCTGCCAGAACGAGTACATGAAGGACGACTTTTTGATCAAGATTGAGACCTGGCACAAGGCGGACCTGGGCACGCAGGAGAACGTGAGTGTCCTCGGCTGGCAGCCCTCCTCGGGGCCATAGGGGGTCTCCAAGGAGGGCCGGGGGCATTCTCTAGCAGGAACCACTTGCAAGGAACACCCTTCCGCTTCTGCAGCGGAGGGTCCTGGCGGCTTCCGTGAGGAAAGCTGCTGCTGCGGGGCTCCTGCGCCGGCACAAAGGGGGACGCGGCTGCTGGCGAGGGGGAATCTGGCCACGTCTTCCTTGCTCCACCCCGGCGGTGGGAATGGGGCTGCGGAGCTTTCCTCTGAAGGGAGCAGCAAGCCGGTTGCCGTTGGACCATCCCGAGAAGCCGGGGCCTGCAGGTTCTGGCCAGGTGCAGCCTCCCGTGCCTCTTCCAGGGCCTTGTGTGCTTTTCGGGAGGTGCCCTGCCATCTGCCCTGAGGGTTTGCCTCGAGGCGGAGGCAGAGCATTCGTTTTCTTGAGTTGCCACCAGCTCCTCCTGCCAATATTTTTCCTTGCTGTTTTTCAAATAAACCCATTTTCTGCTACTACTTCTAGTGTGTTTTCAGACAAGTTGAATTCTTTCTCTGTATTTGCTGCTCCAGGAAGCTCCATGGTGGTTTAGCAGTTCAGAATAGAAGTCGAAAGGCTGGAGGTTGGGGAGCTAGGGGCCCTCAGCCATGGAATGAGTTCTGCCCCTTTTCCCGCTTGTAGGTTCATAAATTGGACCCCAATGAATGGAAGAACGTTGAAGCCATTTATATCGACATTGCGGACCGGAGCCAAGTGATAGCAAGGGTGAGGCCGGGGGGAGGGTGGGGGGGCTTCAGGGCCAGGGCTGTCTCGGGTCCCAGTGGGAATGGGGGGAGGGCTGGCTGGGCGGGCTTGGTTGGCTGGAGAGAGGCTGCGCTCCCCACAGAGCAGTCTCCCGCTGGACGAGCTGGGGCTTGGGCTGAGCCACAAATGGCCCCTTGGCGGGACATGGCCTTAGTCTCTGTCCATGTGCAGAGAGAAAGGAAGGAGGACTTGCCCTCTCAGCCTGCATCCTCTGGGGAGGGGTCTGGGCATGGCCAGTCCGGCAAGGCTCTATGGAACAGGGCCTGTCCACTCTGCTCCCAGCCCAGGCAGTGGCCACGTGGCTGCTTGGGCTGGCCGCCCCCGGCACTTGCTGGACCGGTGCAAGCCTGGCTGCTCAGGCTGCCGCAGAAGGTGCTGCGAGGAAGGCGGATGCTCCGTGGAGGAGCAGGGTGAGGCCGGGGTGTGGGGCGAACGGGTGCCTGCCCTGAGTGGCGGCGGCGGCTCCTGAGACCGGGGTGAGGCCCTCGGGCGCGTCTGGGGTCTCCCTTTCCTGATCCGCTCTTGCGGGAAAGGCGAGGTTCCAGGCGCGTCCCTCATGGCAGCCTCCTTCCTCTTCCATCTCCGCAGGATTACAAGCCAGAGGAAGACCCGGCAAAGTTTAAGTCAGTCAAGACGGGCCGCGGCCCCCTGGGCCCCAACTGGAAGGTGGGTAGCCTGGCCCCTCTGGCGGCTGGGAGGCCCTCCGTGTGCATCTCGCGCTGGGCGGGAGCGCCACGGAATTGCAGCAGGGAGGGAGGCAGTGTTGTGCAGACGGTGCGCTTCCGTCCCAGCACTTGGTGGGGCTGGAACCTCGTGAGAGTGAGCCCTCGCGGCAGAGCCGAGGGGGGCCTGCGCTGCCCAGCCCCGACAGCCAGCCCTGCTGAGCCGGGCGGGGAGGTTCTCCTAGGGGTGGGAGGCATGTGGGGGGAAGCGGCGCTGGCGCTCTGTCCCGCCGGTTCCTCCCTGAGGGGTCCTCTGTCCCGCTTGCAGAAGGAGCTGGGCAAGCAGGCCAGCTGCCCGTACATGTGTGCCTACAAGCTGGTCACGGTCAAATTCAAGTGGTGGGGCCTGCAGAACAAAGTTGAGAACTTTATACAGAAGGTGAGGAGGAGGCACCTTGGGCGGCGGCCCGTTCCTCATTGGCAGCAGTGCTTAGGTGGGCCCGGGGGGTGAGGTGCTGCAGCCCGCGGCTGCCTGCCTCCACGGCGGTGCCTCGCAGCCCTGGCTGGGTGGGAGGGCTGCCCCTTGTCCCCTCTGCCTGGGGAGGCCCCGTTCTCCTTCCGGGGCTGGCTAAGCCACAGCGGTAGGACCGGAGGGCTGATGGGCCCGTCTCCTGCTTGCGGTTCGTAGGCAGGCGTGCCAGCCCTCAGGCAAGACGGGCACTGATGGGGGGGCCTGAGTGCTGGAACAGGCCTCTTGGGAGTGGGCCCATGGCCCACCCGCCTGAGTCCCGAGTCGTTCCTTCTTTTGCAGCAAGAGAGGCGGCTGTTTACGAATTTCCACCGGCAGCTTTTCTGCTGGCTTGATAAATGGGTCGACCTGACGATGGAGGACATTCGCAGGATGGAGGATGAGACTAAGAGGCAGCTGGATGAGGTGAGTGCGTGGTCCTCCTCTCCCGGCTGTCCGATGGGCTACTGGAGGGCAGCCATGCGGGGGTGGGGCGTGAGGAGCTCCTTGGGCCTTCTGCTTGTTGGGGACCCGACTTGCTTGTGTGTTCAAAATGCTTCTGTGCTAGAAATCTTAGCTGCTTCTGTTTCGGGCATGTCAAATTGATTTCTCAGTTGTTTAAGCTCAATTACAATTGATTTATTTAACAATGTTTTGCCAACATTTGAATTCTTTCAAGTAATTTCATAGTTTGTTCTTTTCTCTTTTCTTCTTCGAGGCTATAGCCATTATATTTCCTTACATACAAGGTTTACTAGCTTCCCATATTGTTGTCATGGAGAGATCCCTCGTATTATTAAGTCTAAAAAGCCTTCTGAACCTTTTCACACTTCTTCAAAATAGCTTCTTGTAGTGCATGGTTATCATTTAATCTCCATCTTCTTCTAGCTTGCTTTTCTCACCAAACTACTTCTGGTGGATCATGATCAGCGAGTCTCTTTGGCTGAATTTTTGCAGTCTCTAAATTGTCTCTTGCTTTGTGAAATCTGCCCTTTTCTGCCTGGTTGGTACTGATACACTGGCGGTGTTGCTCCCTGGCCCCACTGAGCAGGAGACCAGAGGTTGCTTTTCTTGTTGCAGATGAGAGAGAAGGATCCCTTGAAAGGAACATCAGCTGCAGATGACTAGCATGGATCCCTCTTTGTGCACGGTACGTAGTCCCTCCCGTCCAGCCTGGCCTCAGAATTGTCTCGGACATTAAGCACCCGTGGTAACGATGGCTGTGGCCGTTCTTTGTGGGCTGGACTGCAGGATCAGTGCCTCTGAGAAGAGAGCTTGGCCCTTTAGGCCACGTGATTCCACTCAAGAGTGCAGGATACTGGGCTTAAGTTACAGGAAGCCAGACTCTGGCTAGCCATCAGGAAAAGCGGTTTGACAGGGAGCCGGTGGGCACTCTCACACGGGGGACCTTCAAGAGGCGGCTGGACAGCTCCCTGTCAGGGTGCCTTCCCTAGTGGTCCTGCATTGAGGGCACTGAGCGGGGAGCTGGTTGCGATGGCCGCACAGGCCCCTTCCAAGCTGACTATTCTAGGATGCTGGGGACTGACTGAGGGCCGGGACAGCGAGAGCACCTTTTGCCCCGAAGGGACCCACGACCATTCCCCACTCCCTGCTGTTGCTATCTTGGTTCATGCCCAGCAGTGCTGCCAGGGGGGCGCTGGGCGCTGCTTTCCCGGCCCGTCTAAGTAACCCAGATGCCATGTGTGCGTCCATCTCCTTTCCTCCTCTGCAGCTTGCAAACCAGCCAGCAGGAAGGCCCAGGAGCTCCACCCTCCCGCCCAGTGGACCATCTCTGGATCACGTCCTCCTCTCTCCGAGTCAGCAGGCTACTTCCAGCCTCCCCTCGCTAACTCTAGTTGCCCCCAATATTGTGAGCAAATAGACAGTCCTGAGCGCTCTGCTTGGCACCTGGGCAGGCAGCGGCTCCTCCGGGACGTGGCATCTGCGGCTCTGCCACCTTCCCCAAAGAGTGTCCGGACCCTCCCACCTGACTCTTTGGTTTCCAAGTGGCAGTTTTAGCTGAACTAGTTTTGTGATGTGGTGATTTAGGTTTCATATGTGTCTATATCTATCTATTTTCCCCTTTTAAACACTGGGATAAACTGCTGCCTTTGTTCTCTCCAGCTCCTCACTTTTTGTCTGTTTGTGGAGAGGGGAACTCAGTATTAGGGTACACAGACCGCTGTTCTCATGCCGGGGCGATCCTTTGGCACTCTGAGTGACGGCGGTGGGCAGGTGGGCAGGGTCCCGAGCCCGGTGCTGCTGCTCTTGCACTGTGCTTGGAGCACCACAGCGGTCTCTGCTCCTCCCCTGGCTTCCTTGCTGTCGAGCCGGCGGTGTAGTTTGGGGCCCGCCTTCTCCGATGAGCACTGCTGCTTCTGGGGTTGTGGGTGCTGGTTGCGGCGAGCGACGGCACTGACCCCTTAGAACCATAGCGGACATAGTCCTTAGAGTCCGCCTCCTTGTTTTTTTACGCTGGACGGGCTCTCGCCGGGTCACCAAACAATGGCACGGGTGGGATTTGGGTATTCCATTTTGTTGTGCTCAGGTGCTGCTGTGTTGGGCGTTCGGGCTGCTTTGGAGCAATAAGGCTGGCAGCCCTGGGTGGGGACGGGGACGGGGACGGGTGGGGGGGGTTGCTGCTTTGGTCATTGAGAGCGGCAGGTCCAGCGGGTGTCTGCTAGACCGGTGGACCTTCCCCATCTGAGCTGCTAAAAGCCAGGCATGGCTCTCCTGGGAGCCGTTCTCTGCTGTAGACAATCAAGTGAGCAGGATGGGGCTGAGGACACTGCTGGGAGCGGCGGGGGCTGCCTAGCCGTGGGGTGGCACCTTCCAAAGCCGCAGGCTGCAGGGACTCCGCATCTCTCCCCCTCCAAGCAGGTGGCCGTTCTCAAGGCAGGACTGCCTCCTGGAAGGGGAGAGGGGCCAAGCCTGTCCTGAGGGTGGAATACAGACCGGAAACTTGGCTTTGGGAGCAGGAGGTGGCTTTGCCCCTGAAGGGAGGCAGTTTATCCTTGTTATCCTATCATTTTGTTTATTTTTGCCTTACTGATGTCCAAGTGCAATAAGTGAACTTGTTCTATCCTGGTAGCTGTCTCTCTCCGGGCAGATGCTTTCTGAATGACCTTGGAAGGCTCTCTTTTGTTGTTTTGCAGGGGAACTTGGGTTTTAGTAGCCTCATCAAGCAGGAATGGATCCTTTTCTGTTGAGAGAGAACCCCCAGCAATCGAGGCAAAGTCCTTTGGGACCAGGAGTAGCTTGAGTTACTCCTTTATTACTACCCCCAGAACAAGCAGGCCTGTTTAATCTTCCAGTAATTCCAGGGATGGGGGAGAAGAAAACCCTGCTTAATTGGCAGTTAAAACAATGAACTTTTTCTGGGGAGGGTCAATAAAACATAAGCGGATTCTTACGCTTGAATGTGTTACTGTTTTCAAGGCTGCTGTTATATCACTTCTGCTGCAGAAGGATTTGTGTTTTCGCCGAGAGGCTTTCTAGCTGTTAACACCATATCTCTATGGAAACAGATGGTGACATTTTCAGGGGCAAGAGAGAATAATGAGAAAGGCCTAGTATGGAGCTGTGAGCGCGCTTCTCAAAACACAAAGCTTTCCTGCCTGAGCAGTGAGAGCAGGCAAAGTGCAACTAACTTCTGTCTGTGTGTTATTTGTTCTGTCCTTTACGTATATCTGGAATTCTGCCCCCAAGCCCGGAGCTGCTGCTGAGGCATCCACGGAGCCTCTGCTTCCCCAGCGGCACCCGGGACTGACCTCTCTGTTCCTGCTGGGAGGAGGAGGAGAGCAGGGTGATGCCGACAGGTGGTGTGGCACGGGCACGATATAGTGTGGTGCGTTCCAGAACCCCCAAACCTGTTCGCTTCTGGGTCAGAGTGGTGCTTACAGTACTGAGACGCTCCCTCCGGGGCTGCCCTGCTTGGGTCTCCCATCAACAGCAGCTCCGGTGGGGGGAGAGAAGCCCCCTTCCCAGCATGTTTTTGCCTTCTGGGCTCATCCTTTGCCGGTCCCTGCAGGGATGCCCTGACCGGTTTTAATTGGTTTCCTTGTGCTATTCCTTTTTACGGCATACACTTTGTAGAATTGATTAGATTATCTCATTGTTTCTTTAATGTGAGTTTGTGCCTTTTTTGTCTCCCAGTCTTCCAATACAGGCATATTGGAAACAACTCTAATAAAATCATAGACAGAGTATCCTAGAGTCTGGCTTGGTGTTTATTTTTGGGAGTGTGAGAAAAGGGGGGCTTCCTCATCTCCCCCTCCCCAAATATGTGTCAGCAATCGTGTCAAGGGGAACAGCATCAGCAGAGCTGGACTTGCTGTCCTTGAGATGGGAGGATCCCACACCCACCTTGCTTCTGGGCTAGGATTTCCGACGGCGTTGTGGTGTAGCCCAGCACCAAAATCCATCCGGTCGGCTTGCTGGCGTTCTTGCACCCTTTTCCCAAAACCTCAAAGCTACGCGGGGCCAAGCTATGGAGACCCAAGCCCAGTACTGGCCGCCCCCCTTGCAGGCCTCAGTCCACCTACGCTGCAGAGCCAAGCCCGGTACTTCTGCATCTGCTGCCCTCCAGATGTTGAGTGGGGGCCATGTCCCCACGGAGCCCGAGTAGATCATCTCTCTCTGGTTCTTGAGAGAGCATTCTTGTGTCTCTCAGGATGGGGAGCTGAACACAAAAGCTGAATTTTGCAAGAAGAATTTTGCTTGATTTTTTTTCTTTCCGAGAAGCCCCCGCATTGCAGGGTGGAGGCCGCTGCCGTGGTTGAGCAAGGGGGGCGACCCTACAGCCCTGCAGGATAATTGGGGGGGGGGGGGAATTACGGACGGGCGGGGAGCTGAGGGGCTCACAAGAACCCCGCAGTGTCGTCCAGGCACTGATACCACGGGCTGGGCTCGCCCACGGCTGAGCAGCAGCCGCCAGCCCTGCCGGGGGCCGAACCCGAGCGCTTCACAACCACCCTGCAGTGTCGTCCGCTCGGCCATTCCACCCCCCTGCAGGCAGCCCGGCTTGCAGGGAACACTCCCTCCCGCTTGGTGGCCGCAAACGCTGACAAGGCGCCAGGCCCCTTCCGAGGCCCCGCGCCCCTTGCGCCCGAGGGAGGCCAGGCGGGGGGGGGGGAGAGTCCTGCCGAGGGGGCCTGCATCGCCTTGCGCGCGCGAAGGACGTGCCCCTCTACACTCTGCGTAGCTCTAGGTTCGTCCCGCGTTGTTGACGTCACGCAGAAGCCGCGGGGCGGGCCTCGGCCGCGGAGGAGTTCTGATTGGCCCCGGGTCACGTGGGCCGAGCTGCTTGGTCGCGGGCGAGGAAGCGGCCTTCGGCGGCGGCCGGCTCCTTCTCAGGCCCGGGCAGCGCTGGAGGAGGCGACCATGGAGCCGGAGGCGCGGGGGAGGCCCTTCAGGTGAGGCCGGGCGGGCGGCGTCCGTGCGCGCGCGCAGGTGGGCTGCGGGTGCCGGCGAGACGTCGCCGGCGGCGCCCTTCCCTCTCGCGTGGTCCGCGGTGTGCGTAGTGCCCCTGAGCACATGCAGAGCGCAGCACCTGACCCCACCCCTCCCCCCCGAGTTCTTTCCGCTCCGAGGGACGCTGCTGGGGGGGCGCCTGCCAAGGGGCGGGCGCCGGGGAGGGCCGCGCTCGCAGGGCCAGCGGCGCGGGCGAGCCCCTCCTCCCGCGCCCGCTGCGGGACTGGACGCGCTCTCCTGGCTGCCATGGGGATCCCGCCTCAGCGGGAGGAATGTTAATCGCCGCGGGAAATACGAAAGCCGATCCCCCCCCCCGCTCTTCCTTGTCGTGGGACGGGAGACAGCCGCGCATTCAACAGGTCAAGTCCTGTGTGCGCAGCCTGCCCGGGCCGGCGCCCCGGAACCCGAAGGCGCCAGGCAGCGCGACTGCCTTGTGAGGGAGCCCTGCTTCCCTAGGGCTGCTCGACTGGGGGTCGCGCCTACGGATCAAGGCGGCGTCTTCCGCTGACTTATTTGTCAGCAGAACACGCCCCAGTTGCGCCTCGACCGCGCATCTTCCTCCTTTCCTCCACAAACCTGCCGGAGGTCTCTGCCCCTTGCAAAGAAGACGCCAGGGCTGATGCAGAGGGCCAGAGCAGCTTCTTTTGCAGGCCACGGAATGTGCAAATCAGCCAGGTCTTGAGACGAAAGCCATGCTCCATCCTGGATTAACTGCAAGGTTGTTGTCATTTCTACTTGGCCCGTCGCACCCATTGCTAAGCAGTCCTGACATGAGCCTGTTGCTTGCGAGGCTGTCTTTCGCTTCTCGAGTTTTGGGACTCCCCAGAAAGACATGTGGGTGCTCGCTTCTGCGTTTGTCGAGGATCAGTTAGTGACCATCCTGGTTCCAGAAAGCTCAAACATGAAAGCCCCTGGAAGCTCAGCGTGTTTTTTTCTTGTGTGGGGGCACATTATGGTGCCATGGTCCTCTCTTGTGCTTCAGAACATTGCTGAATATCTTTTTTTTTAGAGTATGGAAAGGTCCTTTCCTTGTCTGACAGTAAACTAGATCACTGTGTCTGTTGTGTTACAATTCCGTACCCCAAAACACCTCCCGGTATTATTAAATGTGTTTTGAGTGGGTCACTCGTCCGCTTTGGCCCCTGGCTGTCTGCGTCAGGCTCAGGCGGAGAGATTATGCCTCTCTGACCCGTTGGGCCAAGCATGTGATTGGGCTCAATTAGCAGTAGATTTCCTTAAACCTCTGGCCCTCATTGGCATTAAGCAGAATTCCACTGAGAACGGAATGTTTTTAGCCTAATTTGTGGGCTATCAAGCAGCCAGGAGGGTGCCTTTTGCTAAATTTGTTGCCTTTCCCCTGCTTAGCTTGTGTCGGGAGCCAGGCTTAGTTTGTGCCCCCTTGAGATCTGGGCCAGAGTCCTGGGGGAGAGCTGGCAGAGGACTTTTTCTGGCCCCTGAAGTTGGGGGTGCAGCTCTTCTGGTGGCCACATGGCAACTCTGGAGACTGACGAGGAACTGCAAGACTTATCGGTCTCCTTGCTGGATGTGGAGAATGTGCCTCCGTCCCGCAGCCGCTCTGCCAGCGTGAGCAGCTCCGGCTCCACGGGGCGCGTTCAGCTGCGGCAACGAGTGGCCCAGCTCATGGCGTGTGTGGAGGACGCCAGTTCAGATGATGAGATTCACGAGGAGGTCTCTCGCACGCTCGATGAGGCATTTCTGATCTGTGAGAAGAAACAGAAGGAGAAACTCCAAGGGATCAGGTGCCCTTTGCAGCCTGGTGCCCCCCGCAGCGCACTGGTGGTTTAGGGAAGGGTTACTGATAAATGTGTGTGTGTTTGCGGGGGTGGATGTCTCTGTGACTAAGGGTGGGGTGCAGGTTGTCCCACAGCTGGTTTTTCATGTGCCTCTCATTGAGCTGGGCTGCCTTTTTGTGTGCTTGAAGGTTGCACTTGGTCACCTGGAATGTGGGGACCGCTTCTCCCCCTCCTGATGTCACATCTTTACTTCAGCTCAACTCACAGGACCGGGCTATGGACATGTATGTTATTGGGTACGTACCTGGGAAGTAAGATTTGGTGCTGATTCAGCGGGTGTTCTTTGCACAGTTGCTCGCCTAGTTTTGCTCAGGAATGGCATCCTGGCAATGCAGCCGCCACAGCAGAGAGATTGTGCTCTGATGGAATCTGATGCTGTGCCGTGCACAGTCTGGTCTTTACAGAATTGTGCGATCTGGCGGTGCTGCCGCACTCCGTGTAAGCCCGGGCATTTCTGGAAGGCTTTCCCTGAACATCGTACCTGTGCAGATGCCGGGGCTTGACTTGCTTGCCATGGCCGCCTTTTTACCATCCATCTGCTGGTGGAGGGCTGGATGCCGCCCGTGTTTTCGCCTGTCATCACTAGGCTGCTTCTGTCAAAATACATTGCGGGACTGTTTGGATAACTCTGCGGTGTTCAGTTTACAGGAGGTGAACTCCAAGATTGTGAATTTCCTGTCTGACATGGCTTTTGATGACCCTTGGAGCAGTTTCTTCATGGCAGTTCTCTCTCCTCTGGGCTATGTCAAGGTACTCAGCTGGTTTTCCATGGATGATTCTTAGCTCCCAGCTCGCTCTTTCAAAGGTGTCAGGTGGCCTGAATTCGTCCACGGAATTTCTCCAAGAAAGGGAAGAGAAACTGCCTGTTTCTTGGCAGCTTTTCACTGAGCTGGGCTTGGGCCCTGTTTTCTCAACTCGCTGTGTGTGCTCTGGGTAATTGTTTCTGTGCTTGAAGGGCACACAAGGAGGCATTCCCGGTGGCTGTTCCCTTTCTCTGGGAATTTCCCAGAGCAGAAACCACCTGGGAACACCTTTGTTTCACTGGCTGTGGAAGTCGGAACTCAGCTATCCGGTTTTGTCACGAGGTCTCGTTGTTAGAATGCAGCTGCCATCAGGAGCAGAGGGAGCAGTAGCTGGCCAGGACCTTGGCGTCCCTCCACTGCTGCTCTGGGCATGGAATTGCTGCCCTTCCTTGGGCCCAGGGTCCGGCATGTGCCCCCTGAATGTTGATCCTCTTCCAGGCACAGGGATGGCCTCCCCTTAGGGCAGGGTTTGGAGACTTGGGGAGGCCTGACTGGCTGGCCCGGGAGGAGTGGGGGGGGGGAATGTGCCTTACCCTGGAGGCACCCCTTTTCCAGCGTGGGCCAGCGCTCGCCTCTTCTGCCCACAGGTGTCTTCCATCCGGATGCAGGGCCTCCTCCTCCTGGTCTTTGCAAAGCAGCAGCACCTCCCCTTCATTCAGGACGTCCAGAGCCAGTTCACCCGCACGGGTCTCTTCGGATACTGGGTGAGCCTCTGGGGTGCCTGTCAGGGCCTTGGTGGCTTTCGGCCCCCAACTCGGCATGTCTGGCACTTTAAATCGGAGAGCTGTCTGCCCAGGTGCAAGGAAAAAGAAAAGAACGGCAGCCGGCGCGTCACGGTGGCGAGAGCGCAGGGCCAGGCTCCTGGGAGTTCTGAGCTTTAGACTCCGTGTGACCATGAGGCTCAGTGGGTGGCTCCCCACCAATTACTCCGTCTCAGCCCAGGCAACCTCACAGGGCTGTTGTTGGGGGGGTATAATGGAGGGAGCTGTTCTACCAGCGGCCCCCTGTCTGGTCTCTTGCAGGGCAACAAAGGAGGAGTCACCCTTCGCCTGTCCTTCTACGGGCACACTGTCTGCTTCCTCAACTGCCATTTGCCTGCCCACATGGAGAACGCCGAGCAGCGCCTGGACGACTTCGAGCGCATTCTGGAGATGCAGCATTTTGAACGCGAAGAGGGGCCTGGAGTCCTGGATCACGAGTGAGTGCCAGCCGCAGCACGCCAAGGCGCCCCTGCCGCCTTGGCTTCTCGGAGCAGTGTCCACAGGCTGGAGCCCTTGGCCACCGGCGGCTCTTTTTGCTAGTTCTAGGTGTCCCCTGCTGGGTAGCCTTGAGCCCCTGTGGGAGCTGTGGGAAGACCACCCTGGCAGAGGTCATGGGGCTTTATGGTCGCGACTGTATTCAGGCCTCCACAGGGCCCTGCGAAGGATAAACTTATTTCCCAGAAAATCATTTCATAATGATTTTTGTAATATTCTCAGGTAGCTAACCCAGCTTCTCTCCTAAGTATGCCCCTTTCAGCACTAGGAGACGAAACCTCATCCGTGAAGAAAAGAGCACAGAGAGACTCTATGTGAATTCACGGCTCCACTAGGTCAATGTTTTAGTTTAATCTGTTTTTTCCTCCCACCCACACCCTGACCATCCTTCCTGAAGAATTCTCTTCTGGTTTGGCGACTTAAACTTCCGGATTGAAGACTATGGACTGCATTTCATCCGAGAGTCAATCAACAGCAGCCGATTCAGTCCCTTATGGGAAAAGGACCAGGTGCGGCCTCCAAGTCCCATTCTTCTGTTTCTATGCGGGTGCCCCGTCCCTCCTCGCTGCCATCAGGCCCTTCTGCCCTGTTGCCCCTCATGGCCCTCCCAGATGGACGCGCCCCTCTGCATTCAGCTTAGCTCTCCTCACCCACAATGGCGCTTTGGGGGATGCTTCCATTGTACTCCCAAATGCAGAGGCGACCCTTGCCAGCTTTATGACCTGCCCTCCTTGGCGGATCGCTGAACTTGGCCGTCCCAGTTGCTCCGGCTCACCACAGAGGAAGGCGGCTTCCTGTGGTCCTTCATTCCCACCCTGCAAGGAATGTCTGGGGAGGAGTCTGTGAATCTCTCCTTGCAGCCAATGTGTGGTGATCTTCAGACTCCCCCAAAATGCTCCTGGCATTTGGGTTTGGCCCAGTTGGTTTGCATTTCTGTTCAGTTCATGTCTTTAATCATCCAGCTAAACATGGCTAAGAAGAAGGAAACCCTTCTTCAGGAATTCATGGAGGGGCCCCTGAAGTTCAAGCCCACCTACAAGTTTGACCTGTACTCTAATGAATATGACACCAGGTAAGTGCCCAAGAGCCCCGTCCATCGAGGTCGCCTGAGCAACAGTCGGGCTGATTACCCCGCTGGCCTTGCGCTGATGGCCGTGCCGGTGAAATCGAGGCAATGGGCTGGACTCCCACAGCAGCCACGAGGAAAGCAGGAGGTGCTTCTGGGGACTGCGCTGGTCTCTGGCTCGGTGTGGGGACACTTCCCTTCGGCACCTGTGCTCATTCCCCCAAGAGCCCCACCCTCCCCTTTGGATACGAGGGAAGGAAACCCTCGACTTCGCAACCTAACATACCTTTGTATTTCAGGGGTCAGAAGACACTGTTTTGGCTTAAGTAAGGAGACTCCAATGGACTTCTTTCTAAATCTGTAGAAGCTTAGGCTAATAGATTCTCTTTCTCTCCTAGCCAGAATGTTGCCCTGGCCCGGCTTTCCCTCTAGAGACGGGCCCTAACCTGTTAATTGGCATGGTGGGAATGAACGGAAGGAGCCCCCTGCCTCTGCGTGCAATGGAGAGCGTGCCCATACAGTGCTAACGGGGGCAGTAGGAGGGGCGGCGAGGCGGGCGCCAGTCTTTCCAGCTTGCCTGTGCCCCTCAGGGCTTGTTGGGGAACTTTGAAGCCCAGAACGGAGGGCCTTCCAGGTCTGGCTCCCACGGGGCATAGGCTGCTGACCACCCTTTGAGCAGTCTGGCAGCCCTCAGGCCGCTCCGCTGCCGTGACGGAGATGGGCCTCGTGTGGCGTGGCCCTCCTCCGCCTGGCCAGAGAAGTGAGAAGAGGGAGGGCGCCTCTGGCTGGGTCCCAGGGCAGGTGTTATCCAACGGGGCGTTCCCTCGCACACCTCTTCGCCCGCCCGGCTGCCCAGGCTGCTCCTGCTTGTCTTCTTGAGGGCGTGACGGCCGTGCCCTGAAGATCAGTGGCAGCTCTTGCTGGTGAGCCCAGGAGTGGGGAGCAGTGCTGCCCCCAAAGTGCTGGACTGGGATCTGGGAGACCCACGCTCTGTTCACCACTCGGCCACAGCGCTTTCTGGGAGACTTGCCCGCCTCCCGGGGTTGTTGTGACAATAGGGTTGAGAGGAGGCGGTTTCTGTAAGGTGCCTTGAGTCCCTTGGAGGAAAACAGCTGGGATATGGATATAATCAATATATCAAGACGCACCGCCCGTGTCACTATGGGAAACCTTCTCCTGCGCACTTGGCAGTCGGGGAGCTTTTGCGAACTGATAACACTCCCGTCGGAATGAAAAGCTGCCTCTAGTTGGAATGGTCAGATTAATACTCGATTGCTGCTAGTTTATGGTACCCTTTCCCTTCCCTGCTACCTTCTAGATCTGCTCTGCTTGTGACTGATTTCTCTGAGATGGATTTTGATGACTGCCAATAATCAAACGAGGGGCGAATGCACGAGTATAAAATAGGAAGCAAAGGGGGGATAACAAAGTCTTAGGTTCCAGTGAAAAGGGGTTTAAAAAATGCATATATGGCAATAGAATGGTTTTAAATGTAATTTTACTAAAGCCGTTGTTGAATTTGTACGACTAGAGCTTTTTTCTTGTTTTCAGCTGTCTCCTGTGCTTTGGAGTGGCAACCAAGCAGAATGCTGTATGTTTATTTTTTACGGTTATACTAAATATCCACATTGAGCTCCCAATGGGAAGGGCAACACAGTTTGTTCACTGGCACCTGGGAGTTTTCCCCTCTTTGTTTCCTGTTTGGATCACTGTTGCCAGTGGCAGCTTCCCGGAAGTAGCTGGTCTGTTCTGATCGCCTCCTCTCTGCTATCTTTCGCAGCGGGAAGAAAAGGAAGCCCGCCTGGACAGACCGGATCCTGTGGAGGGTGAAGCCCCCGGGGGCTGGAGCGGGACCTGAGGAGCAGGCCGTTGGGGTGTCTCTGCTCAGCTATGTCAGCCACATGGGTTACGGCATCAGCGACCACAAACCTGTCACCGGGACTTTTCAGCTGGAGGTAGCAGCTCCATTCCCATAGGGAGCCTCACATCTTAGGAATGGCATCTTGGAGGGTGGTCCTTGCACCAGGAACATCTGCCTCCCCTTCCACGCCTCCTGACAGCCCAAATTTTGGCATTAGCACAAGCATCTTCCCTGACTGACACTTGCTTTTCATCCTTAAAGGAAAATCACACGCAATCTTAGATCCTTTGGAAGAGTGCCACAGGCAGAGGAGGCCCAAGGCTTCTTCCGGCTGGCACCTTTTGAACAGCGGTGCTTGGGACCCTGCTGAGTGTTCTGGGCCTGGGTGTGAAGTGGTCCCTCGGAGTGCAGGCAGTGCGGTTGTGGCCAGCTGCCCGCTCAGGCGGTAATCCAGGGGGACTTCTTTCCTTCAGATGAAGCTGCTGGTGTCTGTCCCGTTAGTCGTGCTCCAGCCTTTGGGCAACTGGAGTGCCGAAGAAGACGGCACCGTCAGCTACTCCACCGCTCCAGAGTTCCCGAGCAGTGCCTGGGACTGGATCGGCCTCTACAAGGTAATTGGAGGACATCACTGTGCTGGCGGGAGGGCCAGCTGCCGTCACGGAAAGTGCCAGGTTCCCCTCCGAGTGCCAGGCGGTGCCAGAGTGGGGCCAGGCCGGGCTTGGCCAGGCTGTCCGCGCAGCTTCTCTGTGGCCAGAGGTGGTCGAATGGAGAGGGGCAGGGCCTGGCTGGACAGGCAAAGGGTGTTGGGTGACTAAGCGAACAGTCTGACTCTCTTGTGGGGGAAAGAATATGCAGCTCACCTTATTGAAAACAAAGGTTAGACCTGGAATTCTCTTGGCTTGCATAAGAATCACATGTGACACGCCCAATTTCTGAAAATTCACATTTTCTGGAAATCTTCAAAGAGCTAGCCAATGAGTAATACCTTGACCCTTTAGCGGGTATCTTGGATCTTACAGTTCCACTCTGGCTCGAGGGTACTGCCCCACACTCCTTGAAGGAAAAGCTACAAAGATGTGGTATTAACCGTGTGGCCATGTCCAAGCCACAGTCTTGCTGTATCTGTAAAACCTCCGCAACAGGCACCCCTTGCAACCAAGCTGAGTTCCCTGCCGCCTTTGGGCCTCTCTTGCAGGTCACGTTCAAGCACACCAATGACTACGTGATGTACGCTTGGGTGCAGGACAATGAAATTTCCTCCGGCGTGGACGCAAAGCAGGTGAGGGAAAACTTGAGGGGCTCTTCCGTGCTGCCAGCTTTGCTCCAGGTGATGTTGCGGGAAGATACATGCCTTTGCTTCGCTCTTCCCAGGTGTATCTCAGCGCCAACGAGCTTCCCGAGGCAGGAGGAGAGTTCCTGCTGGGTTATTACAGCAATGTGATGCAGTCCATCGTTGGCATCAGCAGGTCCTTCCAAGTAGGTGCTTAGGATTCTTTCGTGGCTCTTGTACATACCAGGAGGGATTGGAATGTTTCCGGTGGCAGCTTCCGGTAGCTAAGAGCTGCGTGATTCCTCCACGCCTCTCAGGCTCTTTGCTTAAGGGAGCGACTCGCAGACGTGAGCTCCGTCTCCAGCACCGCCTAGCTGCCCACGTCGCTTGGCAAGTTCCGACAAACTGGAACCAGCTCCAGCAGTGCTTCTGTGTGGCGGCTGGCTGAGGGGGTGTTTGTAGTGGCTGAACACCTGCATTGCTTCTGCCTGGGGCCGCTGTGAGTGCAGAAGCCCCCTGAGTCGCCTCTCACCTGCAGGTCTCCTCTGGGTGTTCAGTGATGCCCCAGTCCTCGGTGAGCACTTTTTGGTTCCCCGAGTCTGGCTTGGTCCAGGCAGGAGGGTAAAAACTGCAGAAGATTTCTCCCCTACAGTTTCTCTCCAGCCCAGTGGGAGTGCAGCTCAGTGGCTTCCCAAACGTAATTTCTCCTTTCAGATTCAGCCATCCAGAGGACTGTCTGAGGAGGATCCGCGGTGGGACAGGTTTGGCAGGACTGAAACGCTGTGCAACGAGAAGCCACCATGTGACTTTTGAAGTGTGCCTGTGTCCTCGCACCGGGGCGCCCCCTTTTCCACTGTAGTAATAGGCCTTTGTTTCAGGGAGAGGAGACTGAATATGCAAACAGTCACTTGTGTTTGAGCAGTCCAGAGCACTGTTTCTTGGGAAATAATTATTTCCATCCCTGTCACAGGAGGTTGCGCTTGCCCTGGACTGGGATAGCTCGAGGCTGCACTTGCCTTCAGCTGCTGCTGAGGAATTGTAGCCTTCCCAAGAGGATTCCTGGTGGCAGCCTCATCCAGGGACTCCAACCAGTGCTGAAGTCCTGCTGCTTTTCTCTTTCTCATAGAGTAGGAGGGTTGGGAGGGGCCGGAGGGCCCTCAGATCCAAGCCCCTGCTCAGCGCAGGACTCAAACCCTTCTCAGATGCCTGTCCAGTCGCGTCTTGGATGCCTCCAGCGTGGGAGAGCCCACCTGCTCCCCAGGTCCCTGGTTCCATCGTCGCACTGCTCTTACACTCAGGAAGCTCTTCTTGATGTCCAGCCAGAACCTGGCTTCCGGCCACTCGGGGCCGTTATTCCGTGTCTTGCACTCTGGGGTGATTGAGAAGAGATCCTGGCCTTCCTCTTTGTGACAGCCTTTCAAGTACTGGCAGAGTGTGTGTTGTGTAGGAGATGCCAGGCAGTTCATTGCAATATTAAGCGGTCGGTGTTGCTATTGTTATCATCAGCTAGCATTCCAGGATTCTGCTCCTAAGGTCTATGAAATAGGCCGAGAACTTGGGAGCTAGAACATGTTCATTTTATAGTGGGTAAGAAAACGCTTTCAGTGTCGGTTGCTTGGAAAGATGTGCCAGTGAGACAGCAGAAGGGCCCGGGGAGGGAGACAGGAAGCCCTTGTCCTGCCACGTGGCTTGTTTGTGGCTTCTAGGATTTTCTGCTTCCTGCCCTACACTCTGGTAGTTTTAAACTCCTGGGGTCCTTGATTGTCCGTCTTATATCTAGTCTTTAAAAAAGACACATTGGTTATAGCACCTGGCACCTTCCTGTGGTGCCTCCAGGCTCCAGTTTCAGGAAGGAATTGGGCGAGCTTTCTCCCTGTCTTCCAAAAGCGACCGCATAGCATAGCCAATAGCATTCAAGCTTCCTGGCACCTTTCCGGAGTCAGTCCTAAATTCCTTCCATGCGGTTTCCAGCCGCGCACAGCGGTGCCACTGAAACCCTGTTGGTGCAGGGAACTCTGGCAGCCCCATGTCATGCCACACTCGCTCTGGTTTCGATGTCCGAGAAAGTAGTGGTGGAGACTGTTCCTAGGACGTATCCATGGCCACTCTTCTCACAGGCCCTTGAGGCTGAAATGAGTCGTGTGTGGATGCATCGCAGCCCAGAAGCTCTGATAAGAATTTGTCCCACTTTGCTGCTTATGTGAGGCTTGAAGCGCGCAGAGTCCCCCGTTCAGACGACTTCGGGGTGAGGGCAGAGCGTGTGGAGCAACGGAAATCAGCGGGTGACGGGCTGCTCCTGCGCTTCAAGGGCTCTCACCGTAGGCCAGAGTAGCACGTTCTCAAGGCAGGAGGTTAAAACCAGGCAGGGCTCGCTGTGCTTCTGGCTGGAGAGGAGGAGGACACTGCGTCCATTGGTCCTACTTGCACAAGCTGTGTGCATTTCTTGGTTTTGCCTCGCAAAGGAAGCTCTTGGTGCGTCCCAGTCTCCCGGTTTTCCTTGCCTTGGCTCTCGAGATGAGGAAATCTTGCGCCATTCCAGGGAGGTGTTAGGTCGGAAGACTTAGATAGGGGCACATGCTTGCTCATAGCTCATAGGCAGCTTTTATCAGGCTAGTCTCAGCCGTTGCCTGATGGGTTGAAAGCCGCAGGGACCCACTGCATTTAAATTGCTGTAGTTGGACGGTTGGGTTTTCGGACAGGCCCAAGGGAAGGAGGTGTGTCTGGCTGCTGGCCTCCTTTGGGTCTTTCCAGTATCATGGGGAGATCACCGGGCATTGGCCGCCCACCGCATCCTACGCCTTGCCTGCTCGGGGGCAATAGTGGTGCTTTGTGCAGGTGGCTTTGTTACAAGCCCGTCGATTCTCTGGCCAGGTTATTTTTTTTGTGACTTGCCTGCCGAATTTCATTCTCTCCTTTTGCTGTCACCCAGTTCAGTTGTTCTTTGCTCTTCAGACCTGCTGTGCGGTTCCCCAGGATTCACTAAAGAACTCTTTGGTTGTCGTTCATTAAGTATCTTCTGCCAACACAACACAAGAATGTTGCAGGTGTGGTGTGGGAGATGGTTTGCTTGTTGTTGTTTTTGTTGTGCCAAAGAGTTTTCTGGTGGTCAAAGAGAAATGGATTTATAGTGGCAAACACCTCTGGAAATTGCTTCAGCCTGTCCTGAATGGGGGTGCACTTCCGCCGAACAGGTTCCCGGCTTGGCGGGTGGGGCTTTATAGTTGGTCCTCCTGTTGGATATCTCCATAGCAAGAAGCCCATTTCATGGGCTCAGGCCATCAGCTGCCTCTTCTCGGGGTGACGCTGATCTTGCCTCAGTTATCCGCACCTTGATGCCGGACAGCAACATCCAATTTAAGATCACGGCAGTGTCGTGTGTGTGAAGATGTTCGGGAGGTTCAAAGAACAGCAGGCAGGTGTCTCCTGCGACCTGCAGTGGATTGGCCTTCATCGTCACTGCTTACCAGTTTGTTTTTGCATGAAGTTTGACTTGCTGCTTTTAAGAACTGAAGCTCTTAAAGGCATCTGACAGCCCTTTCTGTGGGACCAGCCTGACAGCCTGCAGCAAGTGCTTCACCTGCGGAAGGCGGGCAGGTGATGGCTTGGGCAAGGCGTCTTACTTGTGCCGCTGCCTTTCCAGGTGGGGCCGCCGGGCTCCCCTGCCAGGTTTAGTCACCAGCTATGAAGGTTTCTTTTCCCAGGCCTTACTGTATTCTACTTCCGCCACAGCTCTCTGTTGCTTAATCGGTATTACGTTCTTTCACTGATTGTTCTGTTTTAGGTCATAGCATCTTTGCAGATTTGGAGGTGGAATAGAAATTGCGTACGGAAATAATAAATATTAAACCTGGTAGCCACTGACGGTGTCACAAGATGGTCGCTTCTGCCTGGTCATTCTGCCTTCCGCCCGTCTAGCGCTGTCGCTTCGAGCCTCGGTGGGGCAGTGTGGAGAGCGCTGGCGAGGCTCAGCCCGTTCCAGTTACAGGGAGTGGCTTCTCTGGGAAGCCGTTCGTTCGGGAGGACTGGAAAGCCCCGCTCTCCAATGGTAGTGCCTGGTCTGGGCGTTGCGGCCTGCGACACCATGTGGGTGGGTGGTGAGAGCGGAGCAGCACAGCTGGAAGGGGAGGCCGAATCCTTTTCACACCTCCCCAGTATTACGTTTTCAGAGCTGGAATGCAGAGAGAGACGCTTGCTAATCAAATCTGTTTAGACTCTCAGAAGGAGCTGGGGGTGTTCTGGCTCCCACCTGTGACGAGATCTCCATAGACTACAAAAGGGGACAGGTATTGCTCGCTTACTGCAGAGGTGCTGGGGATGTGTCAGGGAGAGCCTGTGGCATTTCTGAAGTCAGTGGGCGGCTCTGTCTTTAGTAAATTAATCTCCCTGCAGAACGGACGGACGCAGCTTAAGGCCTTTTAATTAAACCTCCCAGCATGTGGTTTTTCCAAGCCTTTCTCGCAAAGTGTAATCTTTACTGGGGGGTGGGGTTCAAAGCAGACTGGCTCTATGGAAGGGAGCCTCAGGTAGAAAACTTTTGGGAAGTGATGAAGTATCTAAGGACCGTCCTGAATTGGAAAATGAGGGCCAAGTGAACATGATTTTAAAGGTCTGCTAGACACCTATGGAAACGGTTGAGAAGAATTGGACCTGAGCACCCCACATCTGCCCAGCTGTTCCTACATCTACAGCTTTGGTGTTCTTGATGCACAAAAAGTATCTGAGAGATGAGGAAAATGCTCTCACAGTAAAACTTTTAGCTTCATATCTGTGATCTGGAAACAAGCTGACCATGTTCACTTGGAAGCCCTTTACAGCACCCGCCACTCCCATAATGCACTTCGGCAGCCCCATTATTCTTATAAAAGGAAAGGAGGTAGAGGAAGGGAAGGGTACCTGGGGAGCGGTTGTTACATCCCCCCTTCTTCTTAGGCAGAGGTACCCAAAGCACTTTTTGAAATGTGACCCCAGAAGTTGAGTGTTCTTGGAACTTGGGCAGAAAAGGTGCTCCGAGTTCGAGAGCTGCACGGTCTGTGCTGCTGTTCCTGAAACCTCGAGCAGGCCTGGCACCTTTGGGTGGCTTTCTACATATGTCACCGAGGAGACGGAGCAGCTGCTTGCTTGTCTCTTGGCCATCTCTCTCTCTCCCCCGATTAGCCACCGCTTCCAAATGCTCACCCGCTTCCAAATGCAACCGCCGCCCCTCTCCATCTTCTTTCTGGACCTCCATGAAGCCCTCAGTGGCTGGGGGCTTCAGCCAGGAAGGGGCTCAGGCACACAAAATAGGATGTCCCCCTCCCTCGCCTCTCGTCAGCTCGCATAAATGCGGAGAGTGCTGACGTGGAGAAGCGAGCATGGCTGCTGCATGTGCTCTGTGGATTTCCTTGTCTGACCTTGCCAGGTACTGATTGTTTTCCAGGATTTTATCTTTCCTTTTGCCGCTCGCTCACTGCCTGGCCTTGGACTAGCTGTTCCTTCCGTCTCTGTTAAAGTTGGAAGGGCTCTGGTGAGAAGTGGGCGTGAGTCCGGGGAAGGGGACTCCTGTGGAGAACTAGACTCTCTCCTGGGCAAGCTTTGATTTGGATTGCTGCCTAGATCATAAGCTATCTGAAGCAGCCGTTTGCAGAGAGTAAAAAGCAGCCAGTGGGGAGGGTGAAGAGATGGTGGGAGAGCACCATCAGGCTGACACAGAAAGCCCCAGTAATGCTGCCAAACATGTTAGCAGAGCTGGCGAAATGCTGAAAGGGGTCAGTTTTGAAGGTGCTGCAGGCTTGTTGGAAGAGTTCACACGATAAATGGGGCATTGACAACTTCAAAACAAGACGGTCCCTTTTGTTCCTCTCAGTGAAGGCAGCCAGATCAACCTTCTCTTTGCAATGTTTGTTAAACATTAATAGTGATGTGGCACTTTAGCTGGAGTTTTTTGGTCGTATGCTTGAAGGCTGTGGGTGTGTTTGTGGCTTAGTAATATGTTTGCACTCTCCAAGTTCCTTTTTAATTTTATTTATATCCCACTTTCTTCCTTCCAAGGAACTCATAGCAGCTTAGATAATTCTCCCTCTCCTCTCAGCTTCATCCTCACAACCACCCTGTGAGGTAGGTTGGGCTGCGGATCCAAAGTCACCCTGTGAGTTCCTTGAGCTGGAATCCCACTGGCTTCTGACTTGGTTATCTACGTTAAAGCTGCTGTGGTGGCCAGACAAGTGCAGTTGTGGAGCACGGATGGAGGAGGAAAAACTCCCTCTGGGATGGGTGGAGACCTGGCTGGGCTCTGCCGATGGTCCCTCACTGCCTTCCCCTTCTGGTGCTCTCATTTCACACATACTTGGCAGCTGTGGCCTTCCTGGGGCATCAGGTCACTTAAAATAAGAGGTATATTTTTCCTTAAAGTGTGATCTCCGCTGATTTTTACCAACCATGAAGATCTTTCCTCACATTTAGATTTGTCTTTCCACCCCACCCCACACATGCAAAGTAGGTTATCTCTCCAGCTTTCCTAGAAGCTTCTGGTCTTCCACCCTCTTTGGAATTGTGTACCTCTGCATTTACATAGCATATCTGCATACAAACAGGAAATGTTTCCAAGATATTTTGCATGCTTTCTGGACCCTAAAAATACACTCTGATAAGAGCTATTGTTTCTTTCACTATGGCTTCCTGCTGCCCAAATTTATGTTTTCCTTGAGGGGGAAGAGGGAGCACGTGAGGGCCCAGCCTGACAGTTCCAGAACATTGTCTGCCTTCTCCTTACCTGATTATCCTCCACTGTGGACCAAATGAGGTACTTCCTCTCCAGAAGGGAAGAAGACAAAAGGTCATGGAAGTTTTGCAGTCTCCAAGAGTGAATTTCCATGGCGATATCCATCAGAGAAGCACTTGAGGAAGTAACTCCAGAGGTGGGGAACTCGGCTGTCTGAAAGTGCCAGGAGAGAATCCATTCCTTCCTTTGTACCCTGCTTACGGCCCATGTAGAAATGAAGGAACAGGGGTGGAAGCATTTTATTTCTGTAAAAACATTTTTATACTCCTTTCCTCCCTGACAAAGTAATTTACAGAACAAAAGCCAAACAAAACCCATTGAATCACTAAAATTAAAACTGAGGCCTCAAAACTGCAAGAAGCCAAGATAAAATCTTGAATCATATATTAAAAGCCACTTGGGAAAGGTGTTTTCATTGCCTCCCTTAACGTGAATGTGGCTTGTCTCACCTTCCTTGGAGGAAAAGCTGTTACTGTCAGGATGCCCCCCGAAAGCCTGTCTCACGTACCCCCAGTTTGGTGGTGGGAAACAGAACTGGGCATCTGAAGTTGATTACCAACCTGGGCAGTCTGATGTGGAAGGAGGTGGTCTTTCGCACATCCTGCAACAGCGGCCATCTACTCGTTAAAGAAGCCTCGTTAAAGAAGCCTCATTAAAGAGGCCGCATTGTTACTTCTAAATGGTTAAGGCAAACTGTGCAACAAAGAGTTTGATTCTGCACACCCTCCGCTCTTTCGATCACATGCTCAGGACTGCAGCCTGTCTCCACATTTCAAAACCTCCTTTTGAGAGGCTGACATAACCGCTCATTGTCTGAGAAAAAGGCCTTTCTCGGACCGGTTCTGGAAATCTGTCATTTTCCCGGTTATGGCTGCACACGGGAGCCAAGATGGCGTCAAAAAGCAAGCAATGCGTACGGTCCACCGATTTGAACAGACATCAGTCAACTGAGTGCCATCCTCTCTGGGTAGATGAAACATAGTTTCATGCTGAAAGAAAGGCCAATTGTCGCTGTCCTGGAATGCAGATTGCAGAAAAAAGGCTATTCTTGAGTTTCTTCAGCTTGCTTGGTCCTGGGCAATGGGAGCGTCCTACGTGCCCAGCAGCCACGATGCAGGAAACTTTGCCAGGATCCCAAGGTTGCTCTTGGATGAAGGTGTCTCTTGATCAATTCACCTTCGCTCCACCCCGAACTCTTAGCAACCACCGATTTTAGCGTTATTACAAACTCCGTTTATCAGCAAATGCCAGAGCCACACTTAAGATAATTTCATTTTTAATAATATATTTTTCTTCTGGTATTTTCACCACCCTCTGGAGAAGAATCCTTCCCACACCCTGTCCTCAACATCTGAAGTTTCAGTAAACAAATTTATACGAAGTACAAGTTTTTTCCAAGCATAAATAAAACTAGTTTTATTTTTGGAATGCTGTTCTCTGGGGAAAATATTTGGACAGCTGAAACACACCCTGTGCTTTCCAGCATTCTCTATAGCTTGTCTTCACCTTTCACTCCATTTTTCATCAAAATGTATTATATCTGCCCCCCTCTCTGGGTGCTTTGGGACAAAGCTGTGAGATCACTTCTGAGGGGTAAGCAAAATTAACTGGGGCAATTAATTCCAACCAATTCTAATTCCTGCTTTGGAAACAGAGCTGAGCAGACAGACAAATGCCCTTTACTCAGTGGGAAAGCAGCTCCGAAAACAGGCAGAGCTTGCTCAGGACTGGGGCCATGTTCCCTGGGCCTGGATGCTCAGAGGGCAGCACCTTCATACTAGCCCTTCCACTAGCCCTTCCGCTGGCCGCTTTCCTCTGTCCTGGCCAACCTAGGAGTGCTCTGCTTCAGTCCCTGATCGTTTCCCCAGCCAACGGCCCGACTCAGCACAAAGCCGCTCTTGTGTTCCTCTTCTGTCATGTCTTCTAGACAGTTTCTGGCGTGTTTATTTCCTTGGCCATACGCTACACCTGCGTGACCTGCAGTTCCTTCCCGGCTTTGTGTGTGTGTTGAATTCTCTATTATGAATGCACCGATTTATTTAGGACGAGGTGCAGCCTCGGTGACCCACATCTGTAGAATGGGTACATGGTTCCTAGAATGCCTCTAATGCTGTATTACTTAGTGCACTGGCGATAGATGGCTTAGGATGTGTCACCTGCCAAGTTCCCCTGTTGGGCTTATCCTTTCGACTTCTCATCTTCGCACTTGCTGTGCGCATACGCCAAAGCACCACGCGTGTTAAGCTGGTGTGGTGGGGACAGCATTCACTCTTATGAATGAATAAGAGTGGGGTGGGGGCTTAAAGACACCTGCTGGGGGCATCGTTCCTTTCTGCCTCCTGCCGCACTGCCATTTTCTGACAAGCTCCTGTTGGCAGGCAGTTGAAAAAGAAGCCAGAAGGCCGCCCGATCTGGCTGGCACTGGTCTCTCTTCGCAGCGGCCCTTCCATGCCCCACTGGGACAGAAGCAGAAGCGACCGTGTCGCATGTTGTGTGGCAGCTCTGGCTTCCCTCGAGTCCAACACACCCCGTGCCTGCCTTGACTTGCATGGATGCCGCTGCCTCATCTGGATGGGATTCGTAACCACTTCCAGAGCGATCTGCGGTTTCACTGGAGCCGAGTGGAACACGGCGGAATGACTCCTCCGATTTTATTTCGCTGGCTGCACAACAGGAAGTCGCCGTGTTCATGCAAGCCGCCCTGTACGGCATCCCAGGCTCCCAGAGCTGCTCCCATCCCTGCTTCCACCACCACAAATGAGTTTCCTCATCATACAAAAGGAAGAGGAGAGAGAAAGGAAGCCGGGAGTAGGCCAATTTTCCCAGAAAGTTCCCTCTGACTGTGCACAGAACTTCCCCGGGTCTTTTTTAGAGACATGAATAAGTTACAGAAGCTTTTCCTTCAGAAACAAACATTAAAAGTCGAATACAAGCAAGACTGAAAAACAGGCAGCCTTCTCTTTGCCCTGTCACCACACACAAAGGGTGTTACCCTTGTATGTGCCGGGGCATGCCAGTCAGTGCGCAAGCTGGACCCCAAGTAGTACACACCCCTCTGAACGGAGGCCAAGCTGCCTTCTTTCCAGCAGTTGCTGGAGAGGTCCTCGGGCACCCAAGCCAAGCAGTGCAGGGGTTCACTAGCACCCCGAGTGGGTGATGCCAGACGCACAGTCTTCTGTAAGATTTTCCCAGCACCTGCTTTTCTGAAGCTGAAAGGAAGAGTCTGCTGGGCTTTTTGCAAGCTAGCGGAAATAGGGACGTGCTGGTGGCTTCAGCCCCAAACTTGGCTCTGGGCAGGTCAACTAAACCAGAGTTCTTGCAGTGAAAGAAGCACGCCATCCAAATGGCAGCACGGAAAGAGGCTTCTGCCTGGGCTGTTTAGGATGTGACTTATGGAGCGTGTCCCATTCTGAAGATAAATATTTATTAGACTTTCCAATTCCCTGTCTCCAAATGCTCCAACATAAATACTTTAAATATTTGTACCTTTGCTCCTAAAGGAGTTAGTAAATGTTTGCACTGCTCTAGGTGAGAAGAGAGTCCGAGAGAACAGCTACCAAGAGCACTTTGCTGTAAGCCCTCCACGTTACCACTTGCAGCTTCATCTGCAAAAAGAGCCCCGTCTATTTTTTGACTAAAACAAAGTTGGCACAGATCTCTCCTGGCCGCTTGGAGGAACCGAGAAGAGCAAGCAAAGAAGGCCAGTCCTGCCACTGATGGGCATCCCAGGGCCCGCCCGCCACCCTTGCTTGGACCCTGAGCGGATTAATGGCTTTCTTGTCCTTATCTATTCCCCCATGTGTGGGGCTCAAGGGCCAGATAACATGCAGACTACAGAACTGGGGCTCCCGGAGAGGAAGAAGGCATCGACAAGGTGTGCCATTCCAACCCCCATCAGCCCCGGCTCTCCAACTCTGAAAGAAGCTCTTCAGACAAGTGTCTCTGGCACTTGACATCTTTCGCTGGTAAGCTGGGGTCCTCTACAAGCAAAGTTTGGCCCTGCCACCAAACTTCTCCCCCTGACAGGAACAGGGCGGCGTGCAGACGAGCAGGGCATGCGGTGCTGGTTATCGCAGGCCAGTTCACACGACCTGGAGCTCATCACGTGTACAGGCCACCGGGGCCCCTTTACTTGGAAGGGAGCCCCGGTGCTCCCAGCGGGCGAGGCGTTGCTTCCTCCTTCCAGAATCGCGCCGGGCTCGCAGCTCAGCCCGCCCTGCTCACGTGTTTGCCCTACTCACGTTCCGTCCACTTCTGATGAGGGCGCAGCCAGAGCCCCCCTCCGAAGTGAAGGTGCGCGCCGGCAGCCCGGGCCGGAAGGGGCGCGCTGCTCCGGGCTTCCCGTCCGCGGCTCCGCCGGGCAGGCGCATGGGGGGGGCCCCCCCCCCCCCCCCCCGCGCCCCGAGCGCGGCGCGCGGGCCTCCCGCCTCCGCCCTGGCCCTCGCGGGGGCGTGGCCGCGGCTCGCCC
>NW_025335588.1:927441-931967 GCF_004798865.1 Varanus komodoensis
CGGCCTGCCCGGGCGGGCGCGGGGCTTTCCGCGGCGGGCTCGCGCTTGCGCGGACGCGGGCGGGCGGGGGGGCGCCTCGGCCGGGCTGCAGGGCACGTGGGCTGCCGGGGAGCCTGGGACCTCGGGCGGGGGCAGCCGTGGGGCCGCGGGAGGCGGAGAGCCGGGCCGGCGGGGCGTGGGCCGGCGGCTGCTTGGGCACCGGGAAGAGCCTCCTGCCCTGGCAGCCAGCCCGTCGCCTGGCGCCGCATGTGGGGGAGCGGGGCAGCCCGGACGGGCAGCCGCTCTTCTCCGGGAGCCCGCGGGGCGACTCGCGGCGGGAGGGGCGACCTGGAGGGGCCTACTTTGCTGCCCGGGAAACTGAGGCGGCAAGGCCTGCCGTTTGGGATTTGGCACCCGTGATACTGTCGGGCCGGTCGCTCAGCCGCGGGTCTCGTCCTTTTGTAGAGCAGCGGCCATAAATATGAGTGCGATCAGGTTATAAAGCCAGCAACGTGTGGCGGTGCGGCTGTCCAGAAAGCAGAGCATTATCCTGCTCCTAGGAAGGCCCTTGCTTGGCCCCGCAGTGGCGGTCGCAGTGGCACCATTGGGGCAATGGGCCGCTCCGGCCGCTTTCTGGAGCGGAAGTTTGGCAGAGCACGCCAGAGCCGAACCTGCCCGGCGCCCCTCGCCTGGGCAGAGCTGTGGGAGCTCAGCCCGCACCACAGGGCAAGTGGGTGGCGGGTCTGAGCCAAGGCGCAGGCTCGGCGCTCGCCCTTCCGTTACGGCATTAAGGTCTGTGGACCGGCGTCCGCCTTGTCAGATGCTCTACATGTAATCCTCCCTTGGCAGGCAGCATGTGTTCATCCTAAGCAGCGTCCACAGTTGGGTCATGGCGGATTTTGGCGTGCCTGTTGTGCGGAGCAGTGCTGGAGGGCAGCAGGCTTCTCTGCGGAAGAGTGCTGTGGGACAGGAGGACTGCTGAGTCTAGTGGAGGGGTGCGCTAGGAGCACCGCCACAGTGACGAACCCGCCACGGTCCACGGGAAGGGGACTGGAAGGCCTCCTGGGGGATACCTGCCAGCGGTTGCAGATGTGGGGTCCCTTTCTTGCCATGCGTGTGGCTGTCAAGGCTGCTGGCAGGCAAAGCGCCCATGGTGGAGTTGGTGCTGCTGAGCAGCGAGCACAGGCCGGGCAAGTGTGCGGTCCGCGGCTGTCCTGGGAGACGAGGGGAGCTGTCCTTGTGCCATTCCATGTTTGGGCGTGTGCATTTTTGGGCTTGGGTGTTGCATTCCGTGCTTGGCGTTCAGAGGGAAATCCCTGTGGCCTTAGTGCCCCCAGACTTCTCTCCTGGGCTGGAGAGCGAGCCGCTGGGCTAGGCCAGAGTGCGCATGTGTGTGTTGCGTCTGGCTGCCGCGACCGGTGGGCCGCCTCCTCGCTTCCCTGGCCGAGCCACGGGCATTCGGAGCTCATCTGAGTTGTGTTCGGCACTGTAGCTGTGAGCAGTGTGCCGAGCGGAAATGCGGGGCTTGATCCCTGGCCCGGGGGACGGGGTGCGCAGTGGGGGAGGCTCCAGAAGGGTGTCCAGCAGGCGATTCTGCCACTTGGCAAAGCGGCTCGAGTGACAGGAGCTGCGCTGCCGTTCGCGATCGCGAGGCTCCTATCCTCCCGCTCGTCATACGATGGGTGGGGCAGACGGAGGAGGAGATGCTTGCTGTGGATGGCAGGTGCTGGCTCTTTCCTCCTTCCAAGCAAGTAGTTACTGGGACGTTAGAAAGTTTTCAGAAGCCGGAGGCACAGCTGGAAAGCTCAAAGGCTGCTGCGGGCTGCCTGAAATGGGATGCTGCGGGCCCCAGGTGCTTTCTAGTCCCGCTCGGCTGGCAGGGGCCTTCTGCAGCGGGAAGGGGAGAGGAGGTGCTTGGGTGCTGCTGTGGCAGAGAAGGCAGGCCTCCCTCGCTCTCGTGGTACTTGTGCTCGTCCAGGCGGGCTTTGAGAAAACAGTGGGAGCAGCGGCGGCCGCTCTCGGTGAGCACAGGGCCCAGCGCTTGGCACGTCTGTTTGCAGAGCCAAGTCTGCACAGGAAAGCGTGACCCACCCAGGGAGCTGACGGGGCAGGCTAGCGATCGGAGAAGCGCAGTGCAAGTGCAGCCCGCTGTGTGGTGGGTGCTGTGCAGGCCCAGTGTGCTTGGGCAGAGCTGCTCTGTTCGGCTGGCAGCCTCTTCCCCAGGGGAGCAGTCGGGCGCTGTGGTGGCGTGTGCCTGCTCATCTGGGGAGGCGGGCCTGATCCATCCTGCGGGGCCGGGGCGGGAGCAGGGGGCCCAGCAGCCAGACTTCCCAGGGTGTTCCGAGTCTCTCTTTCCCCGCTGCCCTGGCTTAACGACACAAGAGCAGGATTACCCGGCTGTAACGTGCTTAGCCGTATCATACCGAGTAACTGGCATCGGTAGTTTAAATGGGCGATTCTGCACTGAGCAGCCCTGAAGTGGAGACTTACCATGCACCCGCTGGGGAGATGAGTGCGGAAGGGTCCCCGCGGCGGAGCCTCTGCCCCGCTCTTCCCTTCTGATTGGGAGGGGGAGGCTTGGCAGGGGTCCTGCCCAGTCGCTTTTCCTAGCAAGCAAGTTCAGGTGGGAGCAGGGGGTTATTGGTTTTGCATGACTTGGCCTTGCTCCCTTCCGCATCCTGGGCCCTGTGCTCGGCTCTCCTGCCGTCTGCTGCATCTCTCGGCTTCCTTGCTGCATGCGCGTCATGCCTCCCCTGTGCCTCGGCCGTCCGGCAAAGCGCATGACCCTTGTCTCACCGTTTGCTCCAGCTTGGCCCTGGAGCAGGAGACAGTGGATGATCGGGGCAGAGGGTTGGGGACTGGCCGAGGCCCGGGTCACAGCTTCCGCACGGGCAGCATGTGGACGAACGCATCTTGCGCCAGTCCTGAGGTCTGTCACCCTGAGTGGCCGACAAGACCCATGTTTGCCTGCAGGGCACTCCAGAGCCAGATGCAGTGGAGCCGCCCAAGGGTGGCCCGTGGCCCCTCAGAGTAGCCGGTAGGAGCGAGGAACAGCACGTTCTTTGATCTCCTGTATACTCACATAATGTGGTCTCCCAGGCCCAGCTGTCACTTCAGCCTTCAAGGCTCAGAAAGCGCAAGGATTCATTTACTCCCGAGGAGGAGCTGGGTCTTGACATGCCTGCTGCATCAGCGAATGGGTGCTCTCCCCTCTGCACGTACCCAGGCGCTGGCGGATCTGCCAGCCTCCCCCGTTGACTTTGTATGTGACTCGGGGGTCCCTTCCGCAGGTCCATTGCTGCAGGTGGCACCAGCATGGCTTCCTCCTAGATGCTTGGGGTGCCTCGGACAGTGCCGGTGCCTTGGCCTCCCACGGGCCTTCTAGGCGTTGAAACATGGAGCTCTTTGTCAGTCACCTGGCCCTTCTTTCCTGCAGCCCAGGGCAGCGTGATTCCGTGACAGGATCCTCCCAACATCTCTGTGAAGTCGATGAGGCTGACCCCTGCGAACAGTGACTCTATTTGGCGATCAGGCACTGTCCCTTGGGTCGGGGGCTCATTCCTCCCTCTGTCCGTCCCATCAGAAGGAAGCATTTGTAGGAAAAAATAGAACCTGTATCGGAAGGAGGGTGACCTTTTAATCTTGCATACCTCCAAGAAGGGTGGGAAGAGGCTGGCTTGAAATGCACCGCCTGAGCTGAGATCTGCAGATCCCTCTGCCGTTGGGCGCTTCTGCTTCTCGCTCTCATCACCGCAGCGTAAACAGGTTCCTGTCCCAGCTGGCCCGGTGCTCATCACGATAGCGTGAGGCTGTCCCAGAGGCGGGCCTGCCGACCGGCACGGAGGTGCGGAGGCCCCCTCCTTGTGCTGCAGCACAAACAGCCTGTCTGCCCCACCCCTCCACCTTCTTCAGGGGGTACCCAGGATGCATATTGTCCTGTGAGGCAGCTTAGGCTGAGAGCAGCTGCGTGCCCTTGGTCCCTGGGAAAGGTGTGGGTCAGGGTGCTTTTACCCCAGGCCCGCACCCCATTTGTTGCCCAGGACCTCGAGGGGAGCTCCTCTCCGCCCTTCCCACCCTTTGTGGAGGAAAAGGGTTGTGCGTGTTAGCTCGGTGCGCGGCTGTGAAAAAGGCACCCACCGCATCTTCCGCATAAGTTGCTGTTGTGCTAGTTGCGAAGTCGCATCCAACCCTTCGCGACCCCATGGACAGCACTCCTGCAGGCCCTCCTGTCCTCCACCAGCCCCCGGGGTCCACTTAAGCTCACATCAGCATAAGCAGCAGGGGAATTGAAAACAAAACTGTCGCAGTCCTCCTTCCCTTCTACGAAGCTGCACATAGGAAGTTGGGAGCATTTTCGGTCACTGTACCTGGAAGGGATGCTGTAGAGCTGGGGAAAGTGCGACCGTTATGGGCAGTTCCCATTAAAGATAGCAATAAAAGATGCATCATATTAAAACATATTAAAGTATCATAAAAAGTTTGCAGTACAAAATTTAAAACAAAGTTAGAGAGAGAGAGAGAGAGAGAGAGAGAGAGAGAGAGAGAGA